>NW_026600440.1:215353-266742 GCF_029448725.1 Salvelinus fontinalis | reverse complement strand
TGACAGCAAAATGGATGCAGAGGACATGACAAACTCGAAACGGGAATGTTTACTGGTTGCGCAGGAGGTAAAAAGGATGTCGGATGTCTGGAATAAATTTGACTAGTTGTAGTAAATACTGGAGATCAAGAAAAAATGTATGGAGCGCTGGGATGGTAGTTCTCCAGAAACAGGGTTGGAGAGAACCTATAGGATGGTTGTTCTCCAGAAACAGGGTTGGAGAGAACTTATAGGATGGTAGATCTCCAGGAACAGGGTTGGAGTGAACCTATAGGATGATAGATCTCCAGGAACAGGGTTGGAGAGAGGCCCTATAGGATGGTTGTTCTCCAGGAACAGGGTTGGAGTGGACCTATAGGATGGTAGATCTCCAGGAACAGGGTTGGAGAGAACTTATAGGATGGTAGTTTCCAGGAACAGGGTTGGAGAGAACTTATAGGATGGTAGTTCTCCAGGAACAGGGTTGGAGTGAACCTATAAGATGGTAGTTCTCCAGGAACAGGGTTGGAGTGAACCTATGGGATGGTAGTTCTCCAGGAACAGGGTTGGAGTGAACCTATGGGATGGTAGTTCTCCAGGAACAGGGTTGGAGAGAGGACCTATAGGATGAGAGTTCTCCAGGAACAGGGTTGGAGAGAGGACCTATAGGATGATAGTTCTCCAGGAACAGGGTTGGAGAGAGGACCTATAGGATGATAGTTCTCCAGGAACAGGGTTGGAGAGAGGACCTATAGGATGATAGTTCTCCAGGAACAGGGTTGGAGAGAGGACCTATAGGATGATAGTTCTCCAGGAACAGGGTTGGAGAGAGGACCTATAGGATGATAGTTCTCCAGGAACAGGGTTGGAGAGAGGACCTATAGGATGATAGTTCTCCAGGAACAGGGTGTAGTCTCACCCATTCATTTCTAATGACTGGTCATTTTTGACTGGGAAACACCATAGGTGTACAGAAGTTAAATTAAACACCCAAAATGCTATGAAAATCATCAACAAGTATTTTGTGTGTTCAGATGCCCTGTGTGGACAAAGTCATGGAACCTTATGAGAATCAGGTTAAATGAACAACATTTTTCAGAGAGAATTTGTAAATCGGTCCAATTCGAGCAGGAGGGTTAAGAAAGAAAGAAATTCAACAAATTAACTTTTAACAAGGCACACCTATTAATTGAAAATCATTCCAGGTGACTACCTCATGAAGCTGGTTGAGAGAATGCCAAGCGTGTGCAAAGCTGTCATCAAGGCAAATGGTGGCTACTTTGAAGAATCTCAAATATAAAATATCTTGATATTGTTTAACACTTTTTTTTTCTTCTGGTTACTACATGATTCCATATGTGTTATTTCATAGTTTTGATGTCTTCACTATTATTCTACAATGTAGAAAATAGTACAATTTATTAAACTGGAATGAGTAGGTGTTCCAACTTTTGACTGGTACTGTATATATGTTTTTTCTTTATTTTACCCCCCTTTTCTCACCAACGTGCTCGGGAGAGGCGTAGGCCGAGTCATGCGTCCTCCGAAACATGACCCGCCAAACCGCGCTTCTTAACACCTGCCCGCTTTACCCGGAAGCCAGCTGCACCAATGTGTTGGAGGAAACACTGTTTAACTGACAGTCAGCCTGCAGGTGCCCGGGCCGCCACAAGGAGTCGCTATAGAGCGCAATGAGCCAAGTAAAGCTCCCCCAGCCAAACCCTCCCCTAACCCAGCCAGCACTGGGCCAATTGTGTGCCGCCCTTTGGGACTCCGAGTCACGGCCGGTTGTAACACAGCCTGGGATCGAACCCGAGTCTGTAGTGACGGTTAAAAAAATGCGATGCAGTGCCTTAGACCACTGCGCCACTCGGAAGGCCCCATGTATTTCATTTTCAATAAATTTGCAAACATTTGTAAAATAAGCATGTTTTTACTTTGACATTATGGGGTCTTGTGTGTAGATGGATGAGGGGGGGGGGTATATTTTGAATTCAGGCTGTAACACAACAAATGTGGAATAACTTGAGGGGTATAAATACTTTCTGAAGGCACTGTATCTGCATTCAGCTGTCAACTATATCTTTCAACTGCAACATTTCAACAACTTTGTCACCTAGTCAGCGCCAGCGAGGAGCCTACCTTGGACCTCGTGGCGAGAGGGTTTTCCTTTAAAACATTGACGGAATAACACCTAGAAGCAGTAATGCCAAGCCCTCTGTAGAATAGGCTTTAGAGCGAGCTGCCAATAAAGTGTCTGTGTGGCAAGACTCTTTCATTGATTTCTGGCTAATTGTTTTTTATGTCTGTTTTCAGGGGCAAGACGTTCTCCCGCTGAGGCTGGTCCATACGTGCACTCTGACCCCTGGACATGCCCAATCGTGCCACACTGAGACTCGACTCCACATTGGACAGGATCACAGGCCCCTAAAGCCCCGCCCAGCGCGTGTCCATCCTGTGTTTTTTTAAATAAAGTTGTCTCTTAGTAGAAATCGAGGCTTGAAAAAATTAAAAGGGCATTCCTTGCTTTGCATAGTTAAAAGATAATTATTAGTCCTATATAAATATATATATAAAAAAATATGATGTTTTGATACAATATCTTTTACTCCATTTGGTACTGTTACCTTGCTCCCTCCCTCCCTCCCTGGTGGTGTCCATAACATCAGAACCCCTCTTTCTCCTTCCTCCTCTCTATGCTTCCATGTTGTCTGTACCATTGTCATTGGAAAAATAAACCAGTCTTATAAAACATTATTTTCTGTGTTGTGGTTTCACAGACCTTAATCTCACATTAACATTACTTCATTTGTCCAATTGTATAGGTACAAGGTCCAACGGAAATGTAACTTGCACTTTATCCCCACTCCTCTGAAAGACAAAAAGGTACACATACAGGTTGGAGAAGGGGGCTGCCATACTACGACGCAATTGTGGGGGTTAAGTGCCTTGTTCAAGGGCGCAACGGCAGGCGATGGCATCTAGGATGTGATACCTGCAACCCTCCCGTTGCCAGCTAACTTCCTGCATGATTTTCCCCTTAAGACCCGGGATTCGACCTGGCAACCCTCCGGTTGCTGGCTTCTCTAACCGCTAGGCTACCTGTCGATACCTGCCATGTCTTAGTCACAATTCTTTACAACTTCAGTACTTGTTTGACAAATTCATCTCACGTCATCAACCAAAGTTGTTTTGTTTCTTTTTTGCCGTTTCATCTAGATACCATTCCTTAGAACTCCAGACCTTGTTTCCTTAGATCATTGTCAGCCATGAGTTTCTTTTCCATCGGTAGCTGTGTCTCCTTTGACAACACATTATCTTGAGATAACAAAAACATGTAATTTTACCTTTTGCTAGGGAACATGACAATGGAGATTTGAGAGTTCAGTCAAGGGTAAAGTACCAGTCGTTACAAGTTGGCACCACTGAGTGATTGGGGGATGATGAACACATTGTCAACATCCTTTCTCAGGAATGTTATGTATAGCTGTCAAACTGGTGTGGAGTACTACCGAGGAGAGTATGTGGAGAGGCCTGCCTACTTTATTTTATCGTAGGTACAGTACAGCAGAAACGGTAGTGTCTTGATCGTCTAGCTGAGAGAGAGTGGACCAAGGCGGAGCGTGTGAAAAATACATCTTCTCTTTATTTAGAAGAACCAAAACAACGACCGTGAAGCTATAAAGACAAATAGTGCTGACACAAACACTACACATAGACAATTACCCACAAACACCTAAAGCCTATAGCTGCCTTAAATATGGCTCCCAATCAGAGACAACAATAAACAGCTGTCTCTGATTGAGAACCAAATCAGGCAACCATAGACTTTCCTAAACACCTACACTGAACACTACCCCATACCTACTACAAAACCCCCTAAACAATACACACACCCTCAACTAGACAAAACACACAAACATTCCCCATGTCACACCCTGACCTAACTAAAAATAATAAAGAAAACAAAGAATACTAAGGCCAGGGCGTGACAGGTAGATCTGCTTGTGCTCTTGCCAACTCTGACATGCCACACGTCTTACAGAGAACCTAATCTTACACTTCAGCAATTGTAGTTGTCAATCATGGGAGACGACATGTTTACTGTTGCATTGTCTTTGATTTCACTTTAGCTTCACTGAAAACAGCTCTGTTTATCCAGTGGTGTGTGGTGGAGTATGATCAGGACGTTTACCCTGGTATCGTGCAAGACGTTCACGCAGAGAGTGGTGCTTTTGTGAAAACCATGAGTCGTGTTGGCCCCAACCATGTCATGGCTTTAGAAGCTTCTGATGGGCTAATTGACATCATTTGAGTCAATTGGAGGTGTACCTGTGGATGTATTTCAAGGTCTACCTTCAAACTCTGTGCCTCTTTGCTTGACATCATGGGGAAATCAAAGGAAATCAGCCAAGACCTCAGGAAAAACATTATGGACCTCCACAAGTCTGGTTCATCATTGGGAGCAATTTCCAAACGCCTGAAGGTACCACGTTCATCTGTACAAACAATAGTATGCAAGTATAAACACCATGGGACCACACAGCCGTCATACCGCTCAGGAAGGAGTCGTGTTCTGTTTCCTAAGAGATGAACGTACTTTGGTGCGAAACGTGCAAATCAATCCCAGAACAACAGCAAAGGACCTTGTGAAGATGCTGGAGGAAACCGGTACAAAAGTATCTATATCCACAGTACAACGAGTCCTATATCAACATAACCTGAAAGGGCGCTCAGCAAGGAAGAAGCCACTGCTCCAAAACCGCCATAAAAAAGCCAGACTGCGGTTTGCAACTGCACATGGAGACAAAGATTGTACTTTTTGGAGAAATGTCCTCTGGTCTGATGAAACAAAAATGGAACTGTTTGGCATAATGACCATCGTTATGTTTGGAGGAAAAAGGGGGAGGTTTGCAAGCCGAAGAACACTATTCCAACCGTGAAGCACGGGGTGGCAGCATCATGTTGTGGGAGCGCTTTGCTGCAGGAGGGACTGGTGCACTTCACAAAATAGATGGCATCAAGAGGTAGGAAAATGATGTGGATATATTGAAACAACATCTCAAGACATCAGTCAGGAAGTTAAAGCTTGGTCACAAATGGGTCTTCCAAATGGACAGTGACCCCAAGCATACTTCCAAAGTTGTGGCAAAATGGCTTAAGGACAAAGTCAAGGTATTGGAGTGGCCATCACAAAGCCTTGACCTCAATCCCATAGAAAATGTGTGAGGAGAACTGAAAAAGTGTGTGCGAGCAAGGAGGCCTAGAAACCTGACTGAGTTACACCAGCTCTGTCAGGAGGAATGGGCCAAAATTCACCCAACTTACTGTGGGAAGCTTGTGGAAGACTACACGAAATGCTTGAACCAAGTTAAACAATTTAAAGGCAATGCTACCAAATACTAATTGAGTATAAGTAAACTTCTGACCCATTGGGAATGTGATGAAAGAAATAAAAGCTGGATTAAATCATTCTCTCTATTAATTCACATTCTTAAAATCAAGTGGTGATCCTAACTGACCTAAGACATGGAATGTTTACTAGGATTAAATGTCAGGAATTGTGAAAAACTGAGTTTAAATGTATTTGGCTATAACAATTTCAACTGTTTTCATGTTTTCTTTTTACATAGATATAATTTCCACCACACCTTGTCATTTCCATCACAACCCATATTTTTGAGGTAAATTAGTATATTATGTATAATTTACATACATTTATTTGTTTTAGATATGGAAATCATATGGTTATCATAATCTCACAAAAAGGTTGGGTGGAAACATCTTATTTTTCATGAAAAATAAATGTTTTCAGTTGTCATCAAGGCAAGTTTATACATTCAGGCGTCATGTTGAATTATTACTATTAGGAAAACCTTAAAAATCACTTTGAATAATATTCAATACAAGTTCATGTACAAATGTATAAGAAATCCGTTATAAATCAATTGTATGATATTTCATTTTCAACTAAAATGGATGTTTAATGACGTGATGGAAATTACATTTGTCTATGACTGTCTGGGAAAAATGACTAGAATATATAAATTCCTGAATAGTATGATCGCGCAGCCATTATCAGATATAGTTTCTAGACAAATCAAAGACAAGTACAATACTGCTAAAATGGTGTTTGAATAAGTTTTAATTTCTGAAAGTTTGCACGGTCAAAGTGCCTGAAGTTGCAGAATCACCCTTAGATCCAATCCTCAGAACTCCAGTCCTCACTTCCTCAGATCAGTGTCAATGTTTCTGTGGGTGAACAGTAAACACACAGCCACTATCTTCAGTCCAGCAGTTTTAGGCCCACCACTACAACACTACGCTTACTACCCAGGGAATATTGCACAACTCATTGGTAATAAAAACAATAGTCAATGTCTTGAACAAGACAACTGGAAGGCATTGATGATACAGAGTCAAGAACAATGTGTTGAACATATTTATTTTGTAGAGAAACATCTCTGAGAAAGAATGCAGTGGAATAACAACACCAAATCTATTTCACACTGTACACAACATCATTAGTTACGATGAATAGAAAACATGACAGCTATGTCTGGCCAGCCAGCCAGATTGTTAGGTCCTGCCTGCCGGGCAGAAAGGCAGCTAGGTCCGGCCAAGTAGCTAGGTCCCGCAGGCCAGCCAGATATCTAAGTCCAGCTGGCCAGATAGTTCCTGGACAAACTGACGTTTCTTCTCCACAATGAATTTATGTAGTGATCGATAGAGCAGAGTAATTACATTCAGGGTGAGTCATCAGGCAACCAAGGCCAAGGAATGGAGAGAGAGAGGAGACCTGGAGGGAGTTCCAGACCTCAAGTAAGTACAATGAGCAGTTGGGAAAAGGAAGTCTACTGCGTGCTTGCCCGATATGAACAAAAACACTTAATTTAGGTTAGTGTGTAGACAAGTCTTTGTCATTAAAATAATGCCTATTTTTCAGATCTGCCAAGCAGGCTAGACGGGTGACAGTTAGCTGTGTCTCCACTGAGCTGTTCCAGGCCTGGAGAGCCACAATGGAACTTCCAGAGGCTTGTGGACCTGAAGCAGTGTGATGTGGTCCAGGTAATTATCACACACACACACTCAATCACTCATTCTGTTTTGTTGAATATTTATTTTCACTTAAGAAAATTGTGCCCCTCTCTTTTAGATCTTACACCCCTATTCGCTCAACTACAGCCCTCACAGCTGCAGCGTCTGCCCTGCACCTGCTATACAGAGTGGCATTAACAGGTATCCCATGCAGCCTTGTTTCTAAGTCAGAACACTGGAATGTGAGATGGGATCTACCACTCCATTAAAATGATAGAAATCCTCATTTCGTTTAATGTTTTTCAATTTGAGCTTATGCTTTCTCCTTCTCAACATCTAACGCGAGTGGGACCGTGTGGCTTCGGGACAATGATCACAAGAGTAGTTGCTCACCTGTTTGATGGCTCCAACGCAGTTACACCTCCGACTCCGCCAAAACATCAGCTATGCGGATGTCGGATATTACCTGTTAAGACTTGATCTGATTGAATCTTGCACTCATTCACTCTGTTTAGTTATGTTATCATTGTCAGTCAATAAAATTGTGCCTCTCTTTTAGATCTGCCACCCACCCTGCCAGCAGTCCTCTGCTGTGGTATTTCATTTACCGGCTGCACCAGTTCCCACTACACTGGCCGTGACGGGAGACACTGGAGGATTCCCAGATGGATACAGGTCATTCAGAATTATATTACATACACATACGCTCACTCACACCAACAGACATGCTCACTCACACCAACAGACCTGCTCACTCACACCAACAGACATGCTCACTCACACCAACAGACATGCTCACTCACACCAACAGACATGCTCACTCACACCAACAGACCTGCTCACTCACACCAACAGACATGCTCACTCACACCAACAGACATGCTCACTCACACCAACAGACATGCTGTTGAGCGGTAAACGTACTGTCACTTTGTGCATCTCTCTTTCAGATCTGCCTTGCACTCCACCACTGCCCCTGACAGCCTGACCCGGAAGTGCATGCAGACTGACAAAGTAGAGATGGGTCTCCACCACTGCCCCTGACAGCCTGACCCGGAAGTGCATGCAGACTGACAAAGTAGAGATGGGTCTCCACCACTGCCCCTGACAGCCTGACCCGGAAGTGCATGCAGACTGACAACGTAGAGATGGGTGTCTGACAAGAAAAAAATAAAACACAACCTTGACACACACACTCTGTCTCTCTCTCGCTCGCTCTCTTTCTCTGTCAATGTAAATCAAAATATAACTACTTATTTTTTTATGTTTGCTCCATTTTACTTGAAGATTTTGTGCAATTATGTACATTCACAGACAAAGCAACGTCGTTGGTTTATTGGATATTTCTCTGATTGAAATGTGTGACCAAAAGGAAGTCGGCAGACCTGCAACCCTCTGGGAGTGTGTGCAGGTTTTGTCATCTGGAGCTGTAACACGGCCCCAACAGCGCTCACATACAGTTGAAGTCGGAAGTTTACATGCACCTTAGCCAAATACATTTAAACTCAGTTTTTCACAATTCCTAACATTTAATCCTAGCAAAAATTAGTAGCCTTCCACAAGCTTCCCACAGTAAGTTGGGTGAATTTTGGCCCATTCCTCCTGACAGAGCTGGTGTAACTCAGTCAGGTTTGTAGGCGTCCTTGCTCGCACACGCTTTTTCAGTTCTGCCCACACATTTTCTATGGGATTGAGGTCAAGGCTTTGTGATGGCCACTCCAATACCTTGACTTTGTCCTTAAGCCATTTTGCCACAACTTTGGAAGTATGCTTGGGGTCACTGTCCATTTGGAAGACCCATTTGTGACCAAGCTTTAACTTCCTGACTGATGTCTTGAGATGTTGTTTCAATATATCCACATCATTTTCCTACCTCTTGATGCCATCTATTTTGTGAAGTGCACCAGTCCCTCCTGCAGCAAAGCACTCCCACAACATGATGCTGCCACCCCGTGCTTCACGGTTGGAATGGTGTTCTTCGGCTTGCAAACCTCCCCCTTTTTCCTCCAAACATAACGATGGTCATTATGCCAAACAGTTCCATTTTTGTTTCATCAGACCAGAGGACATTTCTCCAAAAAGTACAATCTTTGTCTCCATGTGCAGTTGCAAACCGTAGTCTGGCTTTTTTATGGCGGTTTTGGAGCAGTGGCTTCTTCCTTGCTGAGCGCCCTTTCAGGTTATGTTGTAATGGGACTCGTTTTACTGTGGATATAGATACTTTTTTTAACCTTTGCTGTTGTTCTGGGATTGATTTGCACGTTTCGCACCAAAGTACGTTCATCTCTTAAGAGACAGAACATGTCTCCTTCCTGAGCGGTATGACGGCTGTGTGGTCCCATGGTGTTTATACTTGTGTACTATTGTTTGTACAGATGAACGTGGTACCTTCAGGCGTTTGGAAATTGCTCCCAATGATGAGCCAGGCTTGTGGAGGTCTACAATGTTTTTCTGAGGTCTTGGCTGATTTCTTTTTATTTTCCCATGATGTCAAGCAAAGAGACACTGAGTTTGAAGGTAGGCCTTGAAATACATCCACAGGTACACCTCCAATTGATTCAAATGATGTCAATTAGCCTATCAGAAGCTTCTAAAGCCATGACATCATTTTCTGGAGTCTTCCAAGCTCTTTAAAGGCACAGTCAACTTAGTGTATGTAAACTTCTGACCCACTGGAATTGTGATACAGTGAGTTATAAGTGAAATAATCTGTCTGTAAACAATTGTTGGAAAAATGACTTGTGTCATGCACAAAGTAGATGTTCTAACCGACTTGCCAAAACTATAGTTTGTTAACAAGACATTTGTGGAGTGGTTGAAAAATTAGTTTTAATGACTCCAACCTAAGTGTATGTAAACTTCCGACTTCAACTGTATTAACATGGTTCCCAGGAGTGGCAGGCTGATATGTTTATTGTCCTGCAAAAATGTTTTTTATATACCAAGGCCGTTCCCTGGCTAACCATCCACATTGTTCCTGGCCAAACTGACGTTTCTTCTCCACAAGGAATTTATGTAGCGATCGATAGAGCAGAGGAATTACATTCAGGGTGAGTCGTCAGGCAACCAAGGCCAAGGAATGGAGAGAGAGGTGACCTGGAGGGAGTTCCAGACCTCAGCTTTTTATAAGGCAGAAAAGCAGAGATGGGTGGCTGACAAGGAAACATTAAACACAAAATGCACACACACTCTCCTATCTCTCTCACACACTCTATGTAAACATGTAAATAAATTGTAATTGTATATTTGATGTGTGCTTTTAGGATTGGAGATATCTAGGTCTACAACTCTCTACAGTGCAGTTAACAAATATACTCTTTAATAACTGACAACATTCTATAATGAATACATATTAGAATAATGATCCATAATAGAGATCAATAGTGACTGTGTTGTGATTGTTTAGAGTTGTAATTAGTACACAAGTAGTGCTTCAGGGTGGGATCCAACCGTGTCTCAAAAGCAGCAGAAAAGGTCACCAAAATGTCTGTTGTGGCTATACACGTCTGGCTTGACTAGGCTACCTGCTGATACCTGGCCTCATGCCATAGTCACAATTCCTTAGAACTCCAGTCCTTGTTTCACAGAATCTAATCTTACATGTCATCAATTGTAGTTGTCATTCATGGGAGACGACATGTTTACTGTTGCATTGTCTTTGGTTTCACTTTAGCTTCTCTGTGAAAATAGCTCTATTTGATTTAGATCCAATTCCTCAGAACTCCAGTCCTCACTTCCTCAGATCAGTGTCAATGTTTCTGTGGGTGAACAGTAAACACACAGCCACTATTTTCAGTCCAGCAGTTTTAGGCCCACCACTACAACACTACGCTTACTACCCAGGGAATATTGCACAACTCATTGGTAATAAAAACCATTTTCAATGTCTTGAACAAGACAACTGGAAGGCATTGATGATACAGAGTCAAGAACAATGTGTTGAACATATTTATTTTGTAGAGAAACATCTCTGAGAAAGAATGCAGTGGATTAACAACACCAAATCTACTTCAAACCGTACACAACATCATTAGTTACGATGCTGGGCTTCAAAACATGAAGAGAAAAGACTAGAGGGATGGGTTTGAGGTGAGGAGGGGGTTTCAGGGGGCAGACTTCTTTATGGCTTTCTCTTTATGGTCATTATTGTCTGCATCGGAGGAGGAAGAAGACACAAGAGGAGGAATCTTTCTTTGGTGTATCCTCCTCAGCTGGTGCCTGCTTCGGTTGTTGGTGTCTCAGCCTCAGCTGCCTTTGTAGGGGCCTCTGTCTTTGTAGGGAGGCTCTCTTGAGTTGCAGGGGCTTCTGTCTTCTTTGTGGGGGCCTCTTGAATTGGAGGGAGACTTTTCTGAGTTGCCGGGGCTTCTGTCTTTTTGGGGACCTCCTTTCCATCCACCTCATCCTTCATCAAGTCTTTCTTAGGTGGCTGGGGCGGCTCTGATGTGGAGTCAGGAAAGAGGAAGAAGATCTCAGTCTGAAGGTTTTGTAGGATGTTTTTCAGTTGAGGAATTGAAGTAGCCTTGTGGAACCATCCTGATTGCTACGCTCACCATTCTGTTTAAATCCGAATGTGAGCTATTGCGTGATCAGGACGATTCCACCAGACTCTAATAGATGAAGACATACAATTTGAATTGGAAATGTATAGTATATTGGCCAAGTTCAAATCAAATTGCACATCCTACTTGAATCAGATGTTTGTATGAATTGAATAGACACCACCTCTGCAACACATCCACATAACATTGGGATCAAATGAATCAATGTCTTACAATCGTACAAGGAACAACTCACAATCAGAATACCATTGGATCTGTCTACAACATGTTAAGAACATTGTCTTTGACATCATGCAGTTATACAGTGACATAGGTAGGTAGTACAGACAGAGTGATATTAGTCCTAACTGAGAATGAACAGCAATCTGGAGTGGTGTTAGAGCGCACTGGGACTGATTGGTCCGTGAGACAGAGACATCTTAGATGGACAGAGATATAATGGTATGTTGGATTCCCTGGTGTCTTCTCCCCATACATCAGATCAGATGGTTCAGTAGGGCCGATGTCCAGTACTTACCACAATTCACTGCCTGCTCTAAAGAAAAGTCCACGCTGTTGGGGAAGAGGATAAATTACACCACTTAACCGGCAACTTGAAATGTAATACCAGGTTTACTGCAAATGTGTTGCAGCTACAGACCCTATATAAACTGAATGTTGTTTGATCCTATGTATAGGTACCTCATTATAAGCCATGGGCTAACTGGGAGTACTGGCTATGACAACCCACATCAAGTCATGAGTACTGAGCCCCCATTCCCTCTGGGTTTGTGCATCGTTAGCTCACCTGTCGTCGGGGGCGATGTCGTGCATTAGGCTGCGGTAGTTCTCGATCTCGGCCTCCAGCTTCATCTTGACGTGAAGCAGCTCCTGGTAGTCATCCACATGCCTCTCCACCTGCGTCCTCACCTGGACCAGCTCTCCCTCCAACTGCAGCAGGATCTTATTGAGGCGGGTCATCTCACGGTTGTACCGCCCATCCGTGTCCTTCAGAGATTCCTCGTGGGAGTGGACCTGTGACGGACAAGGAAAGAGACCAATCAATTTGTGAGCAGATGTGACGGACAGGCACAGGGACCAAACAAATCGATTTGAACTCACTAGTTTTATTTGTATTTCCTGACTATAAAGACACCCAGCCAAGCATTGTGAAATGCTATCAGATGTTGGACTGTTTTGTATTAGTTGTTGTTGATAAATCAAGTTCACATATGTTCCAGGTGGCGACCATATTGATGACAGGTCATGAAGTTCAGTCTGGTTTGTAATGACAGAGTTCAACGTAATAACCAGGTTGGCTGGAATGTGTGTCGACAACACAGCTATGTTGCATCCCTATATAGAGGTGTTGCATTCTCTGTAGGTTACGGGATGTGTGTGTGCATAGTTGACCCCTGTTTAGCATGGTCAGCTTTACCTTGACCCAGTTTACAGTTGACCTACACTCTTAGATAAAAAGGTGCTATTTAGGGTTATTCAGCGGTTCCCATAGGAGAACACTTTGAAGAACCTTTTCGGTTACAGGTAGAACCCTTTTGGTTCCATGTAGAACCCTTTCTAAAGAGGGTTCTACATTGACCACAAAATGTTTCTACCTGGAACCAATAATGGTTCTCCTATGGGGATAGCTGAACCCTTTTTTCTAAGCATGTAGGGCAGTACAGGTGATGTATGGGGGTTACCTATGTTGGGTATGGTCCGGTGTGTGCGATGTCACTGGTCAGGTGATGTGAGTGTTTTACTATAGCATCATTTACATGGGCTACAATATGATGACATACCAAAACCAACACAGGGGGACAGAATGTAGTCTTTTCATCCGGAAATGCGTGTGTGTGTATGTGTGTGCGTGCGTGCGTGCGTGCGTGCGTGCGTGTGCGTGCGTGCGAGCGAGCGAGGGAGAGAGAGATGGTGCAGGTAGGTATGTTTTACCAAGCTCATTATTGACTGTATGTCTATCTCCAGGAGGTGTCTCTGTCTGCGCAGGTCTTTGAGCTCATTCTTGCCTGAATGCAGAGCCTCAGTATTCTGAACCACCTCTACCTTGATGCTGTCAAACTGTCAGAGAGAGAGAGAGAATCAAACTCAGAACTGAAAACCAAAAAAAGCACTGTACAACAGCAAGATGCTGACACTAATTGAGGAGTCCATAAACACAAACAACTTCTAGCAAAATTGGAAAAACCTAAAAAAAAAAAAAGGACAGGAATTAGCAATACAGAGGCATTTGTGTGTAACAGTAACCTGGGAAGGTTTTCTGTAGTATTATAAATGTAAGAGTTCTAAACTTCCTTAATAAGCACTATGTCTTGAGTAAAAGCCAAATTGGATTTATACCAAAACATTGCACGACCGATCATATTTACACCCTACACACCCTGATAGATAAACAAGTCTACCAAAATAATACCAAAATGTACGCTTGCTTTATCGACTTCCAAAAAGCATTTGATTCTATTTGGCATACAGGACGGTTCTACGAAGTTATTGAAAGTGGTGTAATGGGTAAAACATATTACATAATTAGTTCAATGTATACTGGGAATACATTGAAATTCAAAATTGGCAAGAAAATAACTTAATTCTTTAAACAGTAGTGGGGCCTTCGCCAGGGTTGCAATCTGAGCCCTGCGCTCCTCAATATTTAAATCGAGGCCACTATTCTATAAAAATCCTCAGCCCCTGGTGTTAGTCTCCACAGCCTTGCCATTGAGATGGGTAGACCCAGGAAAACCTGGCTCCGTGTACAGGAAAGGCTGTGCAACCACTGCACCACAGCAGAACCTGAGACAGAGCTGCATTTCCTGACAAAATGTCAAAAAATATAAAACAATTAGAGAGTGTCATTTTCCCAAATTTGAAACCCTTATTCAAGGTTTCAAAGACCTCTCTGATGAGAATAGGCTGCCCGTCCTGTTGGGGGAGGACACAGAGAGCTATGGGTTGGCAGCGCACTACAGTACATTGCTGCCTGCCATAAGATGAGTCAGTGTCTGACATACCAACATATGCTTATTGTTATTGTAATTGTTCAATGTATGGTTATTTTGACCCTTGATTATTGTAGTTACTGCTGTCCCATTGACAATATTGATTATTATTATTTGAATTAAGTTAATATTGTAAATCTTTGGCAATATGTACATTGTTACATCATGCCAATAAAGGAAATTTAATTGAATTGAGAGAGAGAGAGAGAGAGAGATAGAGCGAGCGAGATTAATTAATTAAGGAATGAACAAACAAGCGAAGGAATTAGATAATTAATGAGCAAACTAATATAGTGTGGTTCATTGATAAGGAAGTAGATCTTCATACCTTGCTCTGGTACCAGTCGTCGGTATCCTTGAGGTTCTTCTTGGCCAGTTTCTCGTACTGGGAGCGGATCTTGTTGAGTGTATCACTCAGGTTATTGTCCTGGGAGTCAAACTCCACGAGGACGTTGGAGTCCTTGATCTTCTTACGCAGCTCATCAACGTCCTGCATGCAGCAGGGGAGAATACAGTAGTTATTATGGGCTATTTCAAGTAAAAGCTGCTCTAGGATCATCTCTCCTATTCCCAGCTATAAACCTAACCATTATGAGGTAAATCTTAACACTGTTCCAGGAACAGTGGGTGAATGAGTGTGTGCCCTTACATCCTTATGGTCCTTCTTGAGGACGGCGAGCTCTTCCTTCACAGACTCGACCTGGCTCTCCAGCTGCATGCGGTTCAGGTTGGTGTCGTCAATCATCTTCTTCAGACCAATCAGGTCCCGCTCCACAGTCTTCCTGGCATGCTTCTCGTTGTCCAGCCTGCAGAGGAGAGTACAGGAGCATGTCTCTCTTAGCCCCATACAATGTAAAAAGCCCCATTGGGTTTTAGCAAAGACTGCTGTATGTAAATGAGCACCATTTTTATAAATTTTTATTATAATGACATAATAATAATAATCCAATAATATACATTTTATTTTGTGTATTTTTGTCCTATTTCTATTTTTTATTAATTGAAGGTTAAATAAATCTCCAGGTCTTTTTCTATAATAAATTGATAGCATGTCATGTCTCACTTGTTTTTGAAGTCATCATTGGCCAGTTTGGTGTTGTCAATTTGCAGTAACAAACGTGCATTATCCATGGTCATATCACGGAGCTGAAACCGAGAGAACATGGGCCAGTTATTGAGAATTCAGTAAACACACCAAACGATTCACAGACAGAGATCAAGTGACTATCAGGTGAATAAGCTCAGCTGACATAGACATACAGTACTGTACATTGATCATTCAAAGGGCAAAAATGCGGAATAAATCAGTCTAATTAATCATATTAAATAATTAACTGAGTGAAAAATCACCTTCTTCCTGAGGTCATTCAACGGTTTCTCAACCACATCCCAGTCTCGGCCGTTGGGGTCTCCTCTCTTGTCCAAGATGTCCTGAATCTGGTCCTCCAGATCTTTGTTGTCTTCCTCCAGGTTCCTCACCCTGCCCAGGTAGCCGGACAGACGGTCGTTGAGACCCTTCATGGTCTTCTTATCATCCGGGGCGGGCCCGGGGCCAGGAGAGACATCGTTTGAATTCTCTGGGTCAGAACGCATCGCGTTCCGTAGCCCCTCCAGACTGGCCACGGACACCCTGGAGCCTCTTCCCCCGGCCCCACCGAACATGCTAAAGGCTCTGTTACTAGACATGGCAGTAGTTGGTTGAATGGGTGAGTTGAGAAAGAAAATAGAGAGGCAGTGTAGAACTGATAGTCACCTGTACAGGTAGTGATTGAGAGATGCGAGGGACTGTTTTTATACTGCTGCTCAACACCTGAAACCGGCCCCAAAGATACGATTGGCTGTAGTACGTCCAGCACACCCCCGGACAAACAGGTTTAGAGTAAACATACAAGTTTTCCTTTGTGACTTTGTTGTTTTTACTATGAAATTTAGAGTTCCACCTCAGCTGATTGGACAGAGGCGGACACTTGAGTGGTGAGGGTTGGTCCTTGCCCACCTTAAAATCGGGTGATAACCTGAGAAGAGGTGCCTTTCCCTAAACTCTGAGTCTGATACTTGAGACTCCTTCTCTCTCTGTCATTCTGACAAGAACACAAAGACAAGATGTCCAAACCAGGCGGATACAGCAGCCAGTCCGACATTCCCTCCGGTAACAAGCTCAAAAGCTACCCGAACGTCGCTACTAACAAGGACCTTCTAGAGCCCAACAACCCGAAGGTGGACCCGAAGGACCAGTCAGCCAAGAGCCAGGAGAAGGACCAGATGGTTGGACTCAACGACAAGTTCATAGCGTTCATTGACAAGGTGTGCTATTTTATTATTCTATTATTTTTATTATTGATTGGATTGATAATTTTACTAAATCAATGCATTGATGCAATAGGTCTGTCTGAAGTCTGCTGGTAATAGAGAAACACCTGTATGACACTCCTACATAATTATTTCAGCCATATGATATTTGATTTGATGCTTAATTTATGCATTTTCTTCCAATTCATTGTGTAATAATTCCATTAGATAGACCCAAAACACATCTTGAGATAAAAAACAAATGTATATTTCTAATTATCTACAGGCCTACGTTTTGATACTTAACTGTCATTCTACTTCATGACCACCTTTACATAGTTAGAAGCCTACCTTCAGTACAATAAGAGGCTCTGTAATCATCCCAGCAGCGGGGTTTATGTAGCCAAAACATTCTACCCAGAGAGAGGTGTTCTAGCGGTCTCATCACCATCACTCACACCTGTAAAGAAAACCTGTCAGCTCTCTGCTCCGTGTTCTGAGCCTCTCTCTCACTCCCTCTCTCTCTCATTCATTCTCTCACTTTCATTCTCTCTTCTCTCTCCTTCGATCATAGGGCGTTTTCAACTGCTAAGGTGCCACCTTGTCGCCAATAACAGAATACCAT
The DNA here is from genome assembly GCF_029448725.1 of Salvelinus fontinalis. Taxonomy (NCBI): domain Eukaryota; kingdom Metazoa; phylum Chordata; class Actinopteri; order Salmoniformes; family Salmonidae; genus Salvelinus; species Salvelinus fontinalis. The sequence continues at coordinate 249,262 of NW_026600440.1, read as the reverse complement.
TTCAAAATGGAATTATTTTTAATCTCTTGCGAGTTTTCCAAATCAATTTTCTTTAATAGATTTTTGGACTTGGATTTAGTCAATATTATATAATATTTTTGTTGGGTTACATTTGTGAGTGTGGGGGCCTATTTGTTGTTAACAGACCATAGTGTGAGTATGTTGTAGTGAATCACACATTGGTTCTATATTTAATGGCCATGAGAGTCTGGGTGTAAACCTAATGCATGTTGCTTGCCACACAGACACACACGGTGGAATTTTAGCTGTGGGCAGATCTGGTGTTGCTCAGTTAGTGTAATGAGACCCTTCATCACTGAGGCTCCACATAAGTGCCCACACACACGCACGCACGCACACGCACACACACACACAATGGCATCCCACAAGACTAACAGGTTGTAGAGTCACTTTTTCAATATCTGTTAAATTCCTGCTAGCAGAGAAGTGGAGGCTTACAAATCTTAACCCACAATCCCCCAGTGGCATGAATAAAAAAATGGATAGGAGTTTTTTCCTTCTATAACTCATTGTACTTTACTCTGACTGGTTTCAGATGCAACCACGTTGATTGAGTTTCTGATCCAATATACTCTCTCTCTCCTTCTCCCTTTAGGTGCAAAACCTGGAGCAGCAGAACAAGGTCCTGGACACGCGCCTGAAGATCCTGAAGGAGCAGGAGGACTACCAAGGCAACGTGGACGCTGTGGTCCAACAGCTGGCCAACGAGTTGCAGCGGCAGATCGAGAACCTGGCCCGGGACAAACAGAAACTGAAGCAGGAGCTGGCCCGCTGCCAGGACGAAGTGGACCAGACACGCAACAAGTCAGTGACTTCACAGAGCCTTCACAGAGCCTTTCGTAGTTAAGAGTTAATAGAATCGAATAGAACAGAATAGAATGGAATAAAATACAAAATAATACAGTGCAATACAATAGAATGGCATTGAATTGGACAACATGCACTGCAAAAGATAGATCTAAATTATGAATGTATTTACCATTTCAGGGACGCGCTAACAAACCACCCATCACATGATTCCTGTGAAGCAGGCCTAGGGAGAAAACTAGGACAGTCAATAGTATAATATAAATCATAGTTTAGATATTGTACAGGTCACCAGGCCTCCAGGAAATGCCACAGTCCACAACAGGAACCTCATCAGTCTAAAGTGACAAACAGCGTTTTCTCACGCTAGACTACGGAGCATTTTTCCACTTGGGTCCCCAGTCCTCAAGAGGTGGAGGTGCTAATTCTTTATCCTTACATAAGCCTCTGTCCACTGGGTTGAGTTAAGTATGTACAGGGGGGCTCTGGTGTGCCCTGCACTATGTCTGTGGGGAGAGGTAAATGTACTGTAGTCAGTGTACACTCCCCAGCCCCTCTACTCCACTCTACCCCCTAACCATGGACCTCTGTGTTGCACAGTACCAGACATAGCTCTGAGAGTGGAGAAAATGTGGAACCCTTTGGGAGCTGGGCCCATTCATCCCATCCATCCTGGGCTCTTACCCAGTCTGGATCAGCTCAACACAGGCACGCTATGCTAGGGTGTCTGACTTGGAGGGGTTAGAGGGGAACAAAGCTGCAGATGTTCTGACAGTAGGATGATAAATTGACATGTCAGTGAAAGGGGTTTGGGGATCCGTGTGGTGTGTCGTGGTGTGTTGTGGTGTGGTGTGTCATGGTGTGTCATGGTGTGGTGCGTTGTGGTGTGTCGTGGTGTGTTGTGGTGTGTCATGGTGTGTCATGGTGTGGTGTGTCGTGGTGTGTCGTGGTGTGTTGTGGTGTGTCATGGTGTGGTGTGTCGTGGTGTGTCGTGGTGTGGTGTGGTGTGTCGTGGTGTGTCGTGGTGTGGTGTGTTGTGTCATGGTATGGTGTGTCATGATATGGTGTGTCATGATGTGGTGTGTCGTGGTGTGTCGTGTTGTGGTGTGTCGTGGTGTGTCGTGGTGTGGTGTGTCGTGGTGTGGTGTGTCATGGTGTGGTGTGTCATGGTGTGTCGTGTGTCGTGGTGTGTCGTGGTGTGGTGTGGTGTGGTGTGTCGTGGTATGGTGTGTCGTGGTGGGGTGTGTCGTGGTGTGGTGTGTTGTGGTGTGTCATGGTATGGTGTGTCATGGTGTGGTGTGTCGTGGTGTGTCGTGGTATGGTGTGTCGTGTCGTGGTGTGTCGTGGTGTGTTGTGTCGTGGTGTGTCGTGGTGTGTCGTGTCGTGGTGTGTGGTGTGTTGTGGTGTGTCATGGTATGGTGTGTCGTGGTGTGTCGTGGTGTGTCGTGGTGTGGTGTGTCGTGTCGTGGTGTGTCGTGGTATGGTGTGTCGTGTCGTGGTGTGGTGTGGTGTCATGCTTGCGGGTGTGTGTGCTTACCTGAGCTCCCATCTCAGTCATATCATACCTGGGCGGCAGGTAGCCTAGAGGTTAAGAGCATTGTAACCAAAAGGTTGCTGGTTTGAATCTCCAAGCCAATTAGGTGAAACATCTGCCTGTGCCCTTGAGCAAGGCACTTAACCCTAATTTCTCCTGTAAGTCGCTCTGGATAAGAGCGTCTGCTAAATGACTAAAATGTAAAATATCAAAACAACAATGTCCTCTTCATTATCCACTCTGTGGTCCTCCAGGTACCAGGATGAGATCCAGAAGAAGTCAGATCTGGAGAATGACTTTGTGATCAACAAGAAGGATGTGGATGAGGGCCAACTGGCAGCCGTGGATCTGGCTCTGGAACTGGAGTACCTGATGGGAGAACTGGACTTCCTGAGGCGGGGCTATGATGAGGTAGGCTGACTGACACACCCATCGGCCAATCAGAGGCTAGGTGGAACCAGAACCATATATAGCCTAACATGGCGTCCAGTGTAAAAGTTTGCCAAACTCTCTTTACTGCATGGCACTGTGTGGAACTATTGCAACTGACACCTACCCAGTGCACAAACCATCTCAAATCTGCCAACTAGGGCAGAGCGAAGGAGGCAGTTACCTGGAATGAGACGCAGCCCAGATGTCTTTCTCCCCAATTTTGTGGTATCCAATTGGTAGTTAGTCTTGTCCCATCGCTGCAACTCCCGTACAGACTCGGGAGAGGCGAAGTTCGAGAGCTGTGCGTCCTCCGAAATACGACCCTGCCAAGCCGCACTGCTTCTTGACACAATACCCACTTAACCCGGAAGCCAGCCGCCCCAATGTGTCGAAGGAAACACCGTACACCTGGCGACCGTGTCACCGTGCATTGCGTCCAGCCCGCCACAAGACTTGCTAGTGCGCGATAGGACAAGAACATCCCTGCCAGCCAAACCCTCCCCTAATTGTGCGCCGCCCCATGGCTCTCCCGATCCCGGCCGGCTGCGACAGAGCCTGGACTCGAGCCATGATCTCTAGAGGCACAGCTAGCATTGCAATGCAGTGCCTTAGATCACTCGGGAGGCCCAGATCTCCTTCTCTAATGTAGTATTGTTGTCCTGGCTGTGGTGTGACAGGAGCTGAAGGAGCTGGAGTCTCATATCCAGAATGAGACGGTGGTCGTGAAGGAAAGCAACAAAAGATCTCTAGACATGGACGAGATCATCGACAGCGTCAAGAAACAGTACGCGGACATGGCCTCCCGTGCCAGAGAGGGGGCAGAGCTGTGGAACCAGAAAAAGGTGAGGATTTATTTTATGTCATTTAGCAGACACTCTAATTCAGAGAGACTTACAGGAGCAATTAAGGTTAAATGCCTTGCTCAAGGGCACATTGACATATTTTTCACCTGGTAGGCTCTGGGATTTGAACCAGCAACCTTTCGGTAACTGGCCCAACGCTCTCAACCGCTGTGGTGGTGGGGGTGAGTGGTGAGGGGTGGTGGGGGTGAGCGGTGAGGGGTGGTGGGGGTGAGTGATGGTGGTGTTGGTGGGGGTGAGTGGTGAGGGGTGGTGGGGGTGGTGAGTGGTGGTGGGGGTGAGTGATGGTGGTGGGAGTGGTGAGGAGTAGTGGGGGTGACTGGTGGTGGGGTGACTGGTGGTTGTGGTGGGGGTGAGTGGTGAGGGTGAGTGGTGGTGGTGGGGGGGTGAGCGGTGGTGGTGGTGGTGAGGAGTGGTGAGGAGTGGTGGGGGTGAGGGGTGGTGGTGGGAGTGGTGAGTGGTGAGTGCTGGGGTGAGTGGTGAGTGGTGGTGGGGATGAATGGTGTGGTGGTGAGGAGTGGGTGGTGGTGGTGAGTGGTGAGGAGTGGTGGGGGTGAGGGGTGGTGGTGGTGGTGTTGGGAATGGTGTGGTGGTGGTGGTGGTGGTTGGGGAGAGTGGTGGCGGGGGTGAGTGGTATCTATTGTCCATCAAGAATAACTTTTGTTTCGCAACTTAATCACGGTTACACATCAGAGCCACACACACCAACATTATGTAACACAGTTAATGATGTTGACGATGCAACAAGAGTGATGACTATCCTAAATATATTCACTGATGCCCCTCTATCCTTTCTCCCCCTCTTTTTCTCCCTCCCTCCCCTCCTCCCCTCTCCTCCCCCTCTCAGATGAATGACATAGTGCTGACAGCAGGTCAGTATGAGCAGGATGTACGTGATGTGAAGAAGGAGATTGCTGACATGCTCCGTCTAACACAGAGACTGAAGGCAGAGCTGGAGACCCTCAAGAAGCAGGTGAAACACTCTTGCACGCATACACACGCAATATACACGCATATATTTCTATATCCTTCTCCACTTCCATTTCCCTTTGACCCTCTCCCTTCCAGTTGACCCTCTCCCTCTGACCCTCTCCCTCTGACCCTCTCCCTTCAATTTGACCCTCTCCCTTCCATTTGACCCTCTCCCTCTGACCCTCTCTCCCTTTGACACTCTCCCTTCCATTTGACCCTCTCCCTCTGACCCTCTCCCTCTCACCCTCTCCCTTCCATTTGACCCTCTCCCTCTGACCCTCTCTCCCTTTGACCCTCTCCCTTCCATTTGACCCTCTCCCTCTGACCCTCTCTCCCTTTGACCCTCTCCCTTCCATTTGACCCTCTCCCTCTGAACCTCTCCCTCTGACCCTCTCTCCCTTTGACCCTCTCCCTTCCATTTGACCCTCTCCCTCTGACCCTCTCCCTCTGACCGTCTCTCCCTTTGACCCTCTCCCTTCCATTTGACCCTCTCCCTTTACCCCTCTCTCTACCCTCTCCCTCTGACCCTCTCCCCCTCTCTCTGACCCCCCCCCCTCTCTCTCCGACCCTCTCCCTCTTCCCCTGTTCAGAAAATAGTTATTGAGAAGGACATTGAGGTTGTGGAGGTGGATGGGCAGAATGCGTTGGAGCAGGCCAGGGATAATATTGTTGCGCTGGAAGACGCTCTCCGCAGGGCCAAGCAGGACATGGCCCGTCAGGTCAGGGAGTACCAGGAACTGATGAACCTCAAACTGGCCCTGGACATCGAGATCGCCACCTACAGGAAGCTACTGGAGGGAGAGGAGATGAGGTGAGTAGTACAGTGGAGGGGGGGGGGGGGGGGGGGGGTGTAGGGGGGTTATGTGTGAATGGGTGGGGTCAGGGGTGTGTTTGTGTGTGAGAGAGAGAGAGCGAGCGAGAGACAGAGACAGAGAGATTGAAATGGAGAAATACTGTTGTATCCTGCCTATACTTAGCCCGTATTCTCTCTGTCATTTCAGAATGAATGACCATATACGTCAGCAAGGTAAGAGATCTTCTTATTCCCTCCAGTGGTTCACTCTCTTCTTCGTTAGTTTATTTAACCTTAGAACCTCTAGGTAGCATCTACATGATACGTTCCACTTCAGAGTAGCAGTGGTGGGAAAAGTACCCAATTTTCATACTTGAGTAAAAGGAAAGATACCTTAAAAGAAAATAACTCAAGTAAAAGTAAACGTCACCCAGTAAAATACTACTTGAGTAAAAATGTTCAAGTATTTGGTTTTAAATGTACTTAAGTATCAATAGTAAAAGTATAAATCACTTAAAATTCCTTATATTAAGCAAACCAGACAACACGATTTTCTTGTTTTTAAAATGTACAGATAGCCAGACACACACTCCAACACTGACATCCTTTACAAACAAAGGATTTGTGTTTAGTGAGTCTGCCAGATCAGAGGCAGTAGGGATGACCAGGGATGTTCTCTTGTTAAGTGCGTGAATTAGACAATTCCTGTCCTGCTAAGCATTAAACACGTAACAAGTACTTTTGGGTGTCAGGGAAAATGTAAGGAGTAAAAAGTACATTACTTTCTTTAGGAATATAGTTGAGTAAATGTAAAAGTTGTAAAAAATTGAAATAGTAAAGTACAGATACCCCAAACAACTTAAAAGTATTTTTACTTAAGTACTTTACACCACTGCCGAGTAGTTATTTCCCATCCTCAGTAAATGTGTAGAAGGGTGAGTAAGAAGAGAAAGATCCGATAGGAAGGAACTGTGACCTGTGTTGTGTCATGATCTGTGTGTGTCCTACTAAAATCAAATCATATCTCTTTTGCTCAGATTACTAAAACAAACCAACCAATCCCAGTCCTTGCTTGCACGCAGACATTGATTTGCCGTCGAAGCCCCTCCTGACTATGAAGCCCCTCCCATTAGATGCCGTTGCCCCCCCAACCAGCCCCAGGAAGCCCCTCCTGACTCTGAAGCCCCTCCCATTAGATGCCGTTGCCCCCCCAACCAGCCCCAGGAAGCCCCTCCTGACTCTGAAGCCCCTCCCATTAGATGCCGATGCCCCGCCAACTAGCCCCAGGAAGCGTCTGCTGATCAGAATTGAGGTGGATGCGGGCAGGGTCATGTCCAAGAGCTTGCACTATTCCGACAATTAACCAAGTCCACTGTCGCTATAGTAACACGGTGTTGTACCTCTTTCTCTCTCTCTCTTTTCCATCTAAAAACCATTGCGGAGTCTTTTGTTTTACGTTAAGGTCATTGTTTAATAAGCTAAGGTGTTAAACTTACAAACTTTGTTTTCAACTGCAGTTGGAAGACCATGTGTGACAGTAACAGGAGCTCTTACAAAATGTGTCCTGTGCTCTTTTTCATTACGTTTGTGGTGGGAGAATTTATCTGTGCTCTTTTTCATTACGTTTGTGGTGGGAGAATTTATCTGTGCTCTTTTTCATTACGTTTGTGGTGGGAGAATTTATCTGTGCTCTTTTTCATTACGTTTGTGGCGGGAGAATTTATCTCTGCTCGTGTGACTGGGGAGGCCATGTCCTCCAAAGCTTGAATGTCACTGAACCAGGTCCAAAATAAAAAGAGAAAATATTAAGGTACCAAATATGTGTATGGTTTGTTTAAGGAGTATGTCTGTCACCCTATACAACTCAGCCCTGAACTCAAGGTATACATGGGCCTATTGTCACCACACAGACAGAGATATACTTCCTAGAACCCCGGGACCATCACTGTCGTCATATAAGTACTTACATTCAGTATCTCCTTTTGATGAAAACTGTCTAATATGACAACGGTCATGTTAAACACTACTGTCTAATATGACAACGGTAATGTTAAACACAACTGTCTAATATGACAACGGTCATGTTAAACACTACTGTCTAATTTGACAACGGTAATGTTAAACACAACTGTCTAATATGACAGCGGTCATGTTAAACACAACTGTCTAATTTGACAGCGGTAATGTTAAACACTACTGTCTAATATGACAGCGGTAATGTTAAACACTACTGTCTAATATGACAGCGGTCATGTTAAACACAACTGTCTAATATGACAACGGTCATGTTAAACACCACTGTCTAATTTGACAACGGTCATGTTAAACACTACTGTCTAATATGACAGCGGTCATGTTAAACACTACTGTCTAATATGACAACGGTAACGTTAAACACTACTGTCTAATATGACAACGGTAATGTTAAACACAACTGTCTAATATGACAGCGGTAATGTTAAACACAACTGTCTAATTTGACAGCGGTCATGTTAAACACAACTGTCTAATATGACAACGGTAATGTTAAACACTACTGTCTAATTTGACAACGGTAATGTTAAACACAACTGTCTAATATGACAGCGGTAATGTTAAACAACTGTCTAATATGACAGCGGTAATGTTAAACACTACTGTCTAATATGACAGCGGTCATGTTAAACACAACTGTCTAATTTGACAGCGGTCATGTTAAACACTACTGTCTAATATGACAGCGGTCATGTTAAACACTACTGTCTAATTTGACAGCGGTAATGTTAAACACTACTGTCTAATATGACAACGGTAATGTTAAACACTACTGTCTAATATGACAGCGGTAATGTTAAACACTACTGTCTAATATGACAGCGGTAATGTTAAACACTACTGTCTAATATGACAGCGGTCATGTTAAACACTACTGTCTAATATGACAGCGGTCATGTTAAACACAACTGTCTAATTTGACAGCGGTAATGTTAAACACTACTGTCTAATATGACAACGGTCATGTTAAACACAACTGTCTAATTTGACAGCGGTAATGTTAAACACTACTGTCTAATATGACAGCGGTAATGTTAAACACTACTGTCTAATATGACAACGGTCATGTTAAACACAACTGTCTAATATGACAGCGGTCATGTTAAACACAACTGTCTAATTTGACAGCGGTAATGTTAAACACTACTGTCTAATATGACAGCGGTAATGTTAAACACTACTGTCTAATATGACAGCGGTCATGTTAAACACAACTGTCTAATATGACAACGGTCATGTTAAACACCACTGTCTAATTTGACAACGGTCATGTTAAACACTACTGTCTAATATGACAGCGGTCATGTTAAACACTACTGTCTAATATGACAACGGTAACGTTAAACACTACTGTCTAATATGACAACGGTAATGTTAAACACAACTGTCTAATATGACAGCGGTAATGTTAAACACAACTGTCTAATTTGACAGCGGTCATGTTAAACACAACTGTCTAATATGACAACGGTAATGTTAAACACTACTGTCTAATTTGACAACGGTAATGTTAAACACAACTGTCTAATATGACAGCGGTAATGTTAAACAACTGTCTAATATGACAGCGGTAATGTTAAACACTACTGTCTAATATGACAGCGGTCATGTTAAACACAACTGTCTAATTTGACAGCGGTCATGTTAAACACTACTGTCTAATATGACAGCGGTCATGTTAAACACTACTGTCTAATTTGACAGCGGTAATGTTAAACACTACTGTCTAATATGACAACGGTCATGTTAAACACTACTGTCTAATATGACAGCGGTAATGTTAAACACTACTGTCTAATATGACAGCGGTAATGTTAAACACTACTGTCTAATATGACAGCGGTCATGTTAAACACTACTGTCTAATATGACAGCGGTCATGTTAAACACAACTGTCTAATTTGACAGCGGTAATGTTAAACACTACTGTCTAATATGACAGCGGTCATGTTAAACACAACTGTCTAATTTGACAGCGGTAATGTTAAACACTACTGTCTAATATGACAGCGGTAATGTTAAACACTACTGTCTAATATGACAACGGTCATGTTAAACACAACTGTCTAATATGACAACGGTAATGTTAAACACAACTGTCTAATTTGACAACGGTAATGTTAAACACAACTGTCTAATTTGACAACGGTCATGTTAAACACAACTGTCTAATATGACAGCGGTAATGTTAAACACTACTGTCTAATTTGACAGCGGTAATGTTAAACACAACTGTCTAATTTGACAACGGTAATGTTAAACACAACTGTCTAATTTGACAACGGTCATGTTAAACACAACTGTCTAATATGACAGCGGTAATGTTAAACACTACTGTCTAATATGACAGCGGTCATGTTAAACACTACTGTCTAATATGACAGCGGTAATGTTAAACACAACTGTCTAATATGACAACGGTAATGTTAAACACAACTGTCTAATTTGACAACGGTCATGTTAAACACAACTGTCTAATATGACAGCGGTAATGTTAAACACTACTGTCTAATTTGACAGCGGTAATGTTAAACACAACTGTCTAATTTGACAGCGGTCATGTTAAACACAACTGTCTAATTTGACAGCGGTAATGTTAAACACAACTGTCTAATTTGACAGCGGTCATGTTAAACACAACTGTCTAATTTGACAGCGGTCATGTTAAACACAACTGTCTAATATGACAACGGTCATGTTAAACACAACTGTCTAATATGACAACGGTCATGTTAAACACTACTGTCTAATTTGACAGCGGTAATGTTAAACACAACTGTCTAATTTGACAGCGGTAATGTTAAACACAACTGTCTAATATGACAACGGTAATGTTAAACACAACTGTCTAATTTGACAACGGTCATGTTAAACACAACTGTCTAATTTGACAGCGGTCATGTTAAACACAACTGTCTAATTTGACAGCGGTAATGTTAAACACAACTGTCTAATTTGACAGCGGTCATGTTAAACACAACTGTCTAATTTGACAGCGGTCATGTTAAACACAACTGTCTAATATGACAACGGTCATGTTAAACACAACTGTCTAATATGACAACGGTCATGTTAAACACTACTGTCTAATATGACAACGGTCATGTTAAACACAACTGTCTAATATGACAGCGGTCATGTTAAACACTACTGTCTAATATGACAGCGGTCATGTTAAACACAACTGTCTAATATGACAGCGGTCATGTTAAACACTACTGTCTAATTTGACAGCGGTCATGTTAAACACTACTGTCTAATTTGACAGCGGTCATGTTAAACACTACTGTCTAATTTGACAGCGGTCATGTTAAACACAACTGTCTAATATGACAGCGGTCATGTTAAACACTACTGTCTAATTTGACAGCGGTCATGTTAAACACTACTGTCTAATATGACAGCGGTCATGTTAAACACTACTGTCTAATATGACAGCGGTCATGTTAAACACTACTGTCTAATATGACAGCGGTAATGTTAAACACAACTGTCTAATATGACAACGGTAATGTTAAACACAACTGTCTAATATGACAACGGTAATGTTAAACACTACTGTCTAATATGACAGCGGTCATGTTAAACACAACTGTCTAATATGACAGCGGTCATGTTAAACACTACTGTCTAATTTGACAGCGGTAATGTTAAACACTACTGTCTAATTTGACAGCGGTAATGTTAAACACAACTGTCTAATATGATAACGGTCATGTTAAACACAACTGTCTAATATGACAGCGGTCATGTTAAACACTACTGTCTAATTTGACAGCGGTAATGTTAAACACTACTGTCTAATTTGACAACGGTAATGTTAAACACTACTGTCTAATTTGACAACGGTAATGTTAAACACTACTGTCTAATTTGACAGCGGTAACGTTAAACACTACTGTCTAATTTGACAACGGTAACGTTAAACACTACTGTCTAATTTGACAACGGTAACGTTAAACACTACTGTCTAATATGACAACGGTAACGTTAAACACTACTGTCTAATTTGACAGCGGTCATGTTAAACACAACTGTCTAATATGACAACGGTCATGTTAAACACAACTGTCTAATTTGACAACGGTAATGTTAAACACAACTGTCTAATTTGACAACGGTAATGTTAAACACAACTGTTTAATTTGACAACGGTCATGTTAAACACTACTGTCTATTTTGACAACGGTCATGTTAAACACTACTGTCTAATATGACAGCGGTAATGTTAAACACAACTGTCTAATATGACAGCGGTAATGTTAAACACAACTGTCTAATATGACAGCGGTAATGTTAAACACTACTGTCTAATATGACAGCGGTAATGTTAAACACTACTGTCTAATATGACAACGGTAATGTTAAACACTACTGTCTAATATGACAGCGGTCATGTTAAACACTACTGTCTAATTTGACAACGGTCATGTTAAACACAACTGTCTAATATGACAGCGGTAATGTTAAACACAACATTCTAATATGACAGCGGTCATGTTAAACACAACTGTCTAATTTGACAACGGTCATGTTAAACACAACTGTCTAATTTGACAGCGGTAATGTTAAACACTACTGTCTAATATGACAGCGGTAATGTTAAACACTACTGTCTAATATGACAGCGGTCATGTTAAACACTACTGTCTAATTTGACAGCGGTAATGTTAAACACTACTGTCTAATATGACAGCGGTAATGTTAAACACAACTGTCTAATATGACAGCGGTAATGTTAAACACTACTGTCTAATTTGACAGCGGTAATGTTAAACACTACTGTCTAATTTGACAGCGGTAATGTTAAACACTACTGTCTAATTTGACAGCGGTAATGTTAAACACTACTGTCTAATATGACAGCGGTAATGTTAAACACTACTGTCTAATTTGACAGCGGTAATGTTAAACACAACTGTCTAATATGACAGCGGTAATGTTAAACACAACTGTCTAATATGACAACGGTAATGTTAAACACAACTGTCTAATATGACAGCGGTAATGTTAAACACTACTGTCTAATTTGACAGCGGTAATGTTAAACACAACTGTCTAATATGACAGCGGTAATGTTAAACACAACTGTCTAATATGACAACGGTAATGTTAAACACAACTGTCTAATATGACAGCGGTAATGTTAAACACAACTGTCTAATTTGACAGCGGTCATGTTAAACACAACTGTCTAATTTGACAGCGGTAATGTTAAACACAACTGTCTAATTTGACAGCGGTCATGTTAAACACAACTGTCTAATTTGACAGCGGTCATGTTAAACACAACTGTCTAATTTGACAGCGGTAATGTTAAACACAACTGTCTAATTTGACAGCGGTAATGTTAAACACAACTGTCTAATTTGACAGCGGTAATGTTAAACACAACTGTCTAATATGACAGCGGTAATGTTAAACACTACTGTCTAATATGACAGCGGTCATGTTAAACACAACTGTCTAATATGACAGCGGTCATGTTAAACACTACTGTCTAATATGACAGCGGTCATGTTAAACACAACTGTCTAATATGACAACGGTAATGTTAAACACAACTGTCTAATATGACAACGGTAATGTTAAACACTACTGTCTAATATGACAGCGGTCATGTTAAACACAACTGTCTAATATGACAGCGGTCATGTTAAACACTACTGTCTAATTTGACAGCGGTAATGTTAAACACAACTGTCTAATATGACAGCGGTCATGTTAAACACTACTGTCTAATTTGACAGCGGTCATGTTAAACACTACTGTCTAATTTGACAGCGGTCATGTTAAACACTACTGTCTAATTTGACAGCGGTCATGTTAAACACTACTGTCTAATTTGACAGCGGTCATGTTAAACACAACTGTCTAATATGACAGCGGTCATGTTAAACACTACTGTCTAATTTGACAGCGGTCATGTTAAACACTACTGTCTAATTTGACAGCGGTCATGTTAAACACAACTGTCTAATATGACAGCGGTCATGTTAAACACTACTGTCTAATATGACAGCGGTCATGTTAAACACTACTGTCTAATTTGACAGCGGTCATGTTAAACACAACTGTCTAATATGACAACGGTCATGTTAAACACAACTGTCTAATATGACAGCGGTAATGTTAAACACAACTGTCTAATATGACAGCGGTAATGTTAAACACAACTGTCTAATATGACAGCGGTCATGTTAAACACAACTGTCTAATTTGACAACGGTCATGTTAAACACTACTGTCTAATTTGACAACGGTCATGTTAAACACAACTGTCTAATATGACAGCGGTAATGTTAAACACAACTGTCTAATATGACAACGGTAATGTTAAACACAACTGTCTAATATGACAACGGTAATGTTAAACACAACTGTCTAATATGACAGCGGTCATGTTAAACACTACTGTCTAATATGACAGCGGTCATGTTAAACACAACTGTCTAATATGACAGCGGTCATGTTAAACACTACTGTCTAATTTGACAGCGGTAATGTTAAACACTACTGTCTAATTTGACAGCGGTAATGTTAAACACAACTGTCTAATATGATAACGGTCATGTTAAACACAACTGTCTAATATGACAGCGGTAATGTTAAACACTACTGTCTAATATGACAGCGGTAATGTTAAACACTACTGTCTAATTTGACAGCGGTAATGTTAAACACAACTGTCTAATTTGACAGCGGTCATGTTAAACACTACTGTCTAATTTGACAGCGGTCATGTTAAACACTACTGTCTAATTTGACAGCGGTCATGTTAAACACTACTGTCTAATTTGACAACGGTAATGTTAAACACAACTGTCTAATTTGACAGCGGTAATGTTAAACACTACTGTCTAATTTGACAACGGTAACGTTAAACACTACTGTCTAATATGACAACGGTAACGTTAAACACTACTGTCTAATTTGACAACGGTAATGTTAAACACTACTGTCTAATTTGACAACGGTAATGTTAAACACTACTGTCTAATTTGACAACGGTAATGTTAAACACTACTGTCTAATATGACAACGGTAATGTTAAACACTACTGTCTAATATGACAACGGTAATGTTAAACACAACTGTCTAATATGACAGCGGTAATGTTAAACACTACTGTCTAATATGACAACGGTAATGTTAAACACTACTGTCTAATATGACAACGGTCATGTTAAACACTACTGTCTAATATGACAACGGTAATGTTAAACACTACTGTCTAATTTGACAACGGTAATGTTAAACACTACTGTCTAATATGACAACGGTAATGTTAAACACTACTGTCTAATATGACAACGGTAATGTTAAACACTACTGTCTAATATGACAACGGTCATGTTAAACACTACTGTCTAATTTGACAGCGGTCATGTTAAACACTACTGTCTAATATGACAGCGGTAATGTTAAACACAACTGTCTAATATGACAACGGTAACGTTAAACACAACTGTCTAATATGACAACGGTAACGTTAAACACTACTGTCTAATATGACAGCGGTCATGTTAAACACAACTGTCTAATTTGACAACGGTAACGTTAAACACTACTGTCTAATATGACAGCGGTAATGTTAAACACTACTGTCTAATATGACAGCGGTCATGTTAAACACTACTGTCTAATTTGACAACGGTAACGTTAAACACTACTGTCTAATATGACAACGGTAACGTTAAACACTACTGTCTAATTTGACAGCGGTCATGTTAAACACAACTGTCTAATATGACAACGGTCATGTTAAACACAACTGTCTAATTTGACAGCGGTCATGTTAAACACAACTGTCTAATTTGACAACGGTCATGTTAAACACTACTGTCTAATTTGACAACGGTAATGTTAAACACAACTGTCTAATATGACAGCGGTAATGTTAAACACTACTGTCTAATATGACAACGGTAATGTTAAACACTACTGTCTAATTTGACAACGGTAATGTTAAACACAACTGTCTAATTTGACAACGGTAATGTTAAACACTACTGTCTAATATGACAACGGTCATGTTAAACACTACTGTCTAATATGACAGCGGTAATGTTAAACACTACTGTCTAATATGACAACGGTCATGTTAAACACAACTGTCTAATATGACAGCGGTAATGTTAAACACAACTGTCTAATATGACAACGGTCATGTTAAACACAACTGTCTAATTTGACAGCGGTAATGTTAAACACAACTGTCTAATATGACAACGGTCATGTTAAACACTACTGTCTAATTTGACAGCGGTAATGTTAAACACTACTGTCTAATATGACAGCGGTAATGTTAAACACAACTGTCTAATATGACAGCGGTAATGTTAAACACTACTGTCTAATTTGACAGCGGTAATGTTAAACACTACTGTCTAATTTGACAGCGGTAATGTTAAACACTACTGTCTAATTTGACAGCGGTCATGTTAAACACTACTGTCTAATATGACAGCGGTAATATTAAACACAACTGTCTAATTTGACAGCGGTAATGTTAAACACAACTGTCTAATATGACAGCGGTAATGTTAAACACAACTGTCTAATATGACAACGGTAATGTTAAACACAACTGTCTAATTTGACAGCGGTCATGTTAAACACAACTGTCTAATTTGACAGCGGTCATGTTAAACACAACTGTCTAATTTGACAGCGGTAATGTTAAACACAACTGTCTAATTTGACAGCGGTCATGTTAAACACAACTGTCTAATTTGACAGCGGTCATGTTAAACACAACTGTCTAATTTGACAGCGGTAATGTTAAACACAACTGTCTAATTTGACAGCGGTAATGTTAAACACAACTGTCTAATTTGACAGCGGTAATGTTAAACACAACTGTCTAATTTGACAATGGTAATGTTAAACACAACTGTCTAATATGACAGCGGTCATGTTAAACACTACTGTCTAATATGACAGCGGTCATGTTAAACACAACTGTCTAATATGACAGCGGTCATGTTAAACACTACTGTCTAATATGACAGCGGTCATGTTAAACACTACTGTCTAATATGACAGCGGTCATGTTAAACACTACTGTCTAATATGACAGCGGTCATGTTAAACACTACTGTCTAATATGACAGCGGTCATGTTAAACACTACTGTCTAATATGACAACGGTAATGTTAAACACAACTGTCTAATATGACAACGGTCATGTTAAACACAACTGTCTAATTTGACAGCGGTAATGTTAAACACTACTGTCTAATATGACAGCGGTAATGTTAAACACTACTGTCTAATATGACAGCGGTAATGTTAAACACTACTGTCTAATATGACAGCGGTCATGTTAAACACAACTGTCTAATTTGACAGCGGTAATGTTAAACACTACTGTCTAATATGACAGCGGTAATGTTAAACACTACTGTCTAATATGACAGCGGTAATGTTAAACACTACTGTCTAATTTGACAGCGGTAATGTTAAACACAACTGTCTAATTTGACAACGGTCATGTTAAACACAACTGTCTAATATGACAGCGGTAATGTTAAACACTACTGTCTAATTTGACAGCGGTAATGTTAAACACTAGCATGAGGACCGTTTCTCATTTAGTGTTCAAAGTAGAGACTGTAGTTCCATGTGGTATTCAGACTGTTCTGGGTGGATGGAGATAAGAGAGCGAAAGAAAGAGAGACAGAGAGAAACAGAATGAGAGAGAGACAGAGACACAGAGAGATAGAGAGAGACAGAGACAGACAGAGAGGCTTGTTGGGAACACCAGCTGATGATGAGATAGGGATATGATGGATAGTAGGATGTCTGGGAGACTGCCCGGTCTCTTACCATATTTCACTCCATCACTCCTCCCTCTCTCGCACACACACTCAGACAAATGCAACACACACAGACTAACAAAAAGGCATACACACACACACAGTATTGTACATAAAAAATTCTGACCCCATGTTAATAATCTGTCTCTCTCAACGTCATGTAAAAATTCAGACCTTTTATAGTTACACATGGCTGGTTCTTACCCGGACTTAACTTTCTCGCACTCTCTAGTCTATTTGAAAATATGTTTACATGTCAAATAGCTAGTGTGAATAGTCACACTAAAGTTCTATTATTTTCCCCATATGCACGAGTTATAGTTTCAACAAAGACATAGAAAATGTATACTTGATTTGCCGAGTAGGCAATAAAGAAGCGTTATAAACTTTGCACATCAAACTGTGAATATGACCAACCCTGTTTGAGGGCTATTAGAAAACAGTAGATTAAACAGTCTTGCTTCAAGGATTCTTAGCACACTGATACAGACTTACAAATAGGCAGACAATGAAAGAACCATTCTTGTTTTCACTTCAATTTTGTAAAGATCATTTAAATTTTGGCAAGATGATTATCTTCCCAGATATGGTGTAACCTAAAGAACTTCACTTCCTGTCTGGCTCTTTTCAAATGTGATCTAAATGTTAGAATCTAAGAGTTCTAATCACTCCCCTGTGTTCCAGATGTATTTTGGACTGCGGAGGAGCACAGAGCACACCCCTCTTTCCTGTTCAGAGCACATACCAGCACCAGATAAAGACTATGGAGGGAGAGAAAGTGTGTGAGAGAGAGAGAGAGAGATGGGAAAGAGAAAGATAGGTAGAGGGAAAGAGAGAGAGAGAGGGAGAGATAGAGATGGGAAAGAGAGAAAGAGAGAGAGAGAGAGAGAGAGGGACAGAGAGAGAGAGAGTGAGAGAGAGAGAAAGATAGAGGGAGAGAGAGAAAGAGAGGGGGAGGAGATGAGATGCTGTAGTGATTGATGGAGTAGTCAATTAGATCCATCTTAATTCAACCCATCTGCTCTTTTATATCCAAATGAGCCCAGTTGATCATAATTCAGGCCTCTGTTGATAATTCATAACATTATGTTTATCTCTAATGGATTGAATCAACTTGACTTGAAAAATAAAAGATTGGTGACTTTTACAGGGATTGTTTTGAATTTATTATGACTACCCAAATAGTGTACACATGATGGCTTTAAACAGAACACACTCAATGGCCCCAATGGCAAGAGTCACACATGCTTTCAATGCTGTGACTATAAATTGACAGACATGGGAGAGGTGGGGCAACCCTACTAGTCCTGCACATCGAATGGGGTCTTTCTGCAACTTCTCCCTTACAGCTAGAGTCCATAGACTCGGAGCGCCACTGCACTCAATATCATCATCCATATGCTATAATCCCCATTTATAATCCTACACGTCCATCCACAAAGTGAGAGCAGTCCTGTCCTGGCTACTCAGAGAGCCATATCCTCAGAGTCCTGTCTCCGTCTCCATCGGTCTCGGAGTTTATGGAGGAGTTTCCTCACCGGGTCCGTGTACTGCCTGTTGGCCAGCCCCAGAACCAGCGGCATCACTGCCATGCTCCCGATCCCCGTGCACGACAGCACGATGTGTGTGGTGGAGTTCCCGCGCGTCTCCTTGCTGAGCAGAAACGCCACGCAGACGTGTATGTAGATGATGTAGGGCACCCAGCAGGCCAGGAAGGTCAGCGACACGGCGGCCACGCAGCGCGTGTAGCGGAGGTTGAGCCGCTGCTCCCGTTCCGAGGCCTGACCGCCCCCCCTTGTCGTCACGGAGCGGTGCAGCCGGCAGATGTCCTTCATCTGGCCCCGGGTGATCCACAGCACACGTCCCGTCATGCCCGCGATGGACAGGATGGCAGGCGCCAGCAGCCCGTACACCTCGAGGTAGATGAAGGCATTGGGGAAGACCCGTCTGTAAGAGCAGCACTCGGAGCCTCCCGGCGCCGCTACCGCTGCCACCATTGTCGAACAGTTCACCGGTGCGCCCGTGTCGTTAAACGAGCAGCAGCCGTTCCACCCTGGGCCGGCCCGGTTGTTCCAGCCGAAGGCGGGCAGGGAGGCGTAGAGCAGTGGCGGCGCCCACACGGCGAGCAGCACCAGCGGGAAGCGGCGGTGAACCCAGAAGCTACTATAATGTAACGGACTCACGATGCACATGTACCTCTCATAATGAACTATCACCAGGTTAAACAGGAACGCCAGGAACAAGAAATTAGGAAAAATATGAACCAGGAGACAGGAGCTAAAACTCAGCGGGCGGTTGAGTCCCATCCAGGGGATGAACGGCAGGGCCACGCCCGTACACAGGTCAGCCACTAGCAGGCTCAGGAAGAAGTAGTTTGGGGTGTTGTAGAGCTGACGGTTACAGGAGATGCCCAGGATGATGACCAGGTTGGCTAGGATGATGGCGGTGGACAGCGGCACGGTGATGGCGTAGATGAGACGTGCCTCCGACAGCAGCGGCCGCACAGCAGAGTCATTGGCCAGGTCATCCATGGCTGCGGTTGCGGTGGTCGTGTTCCTCCACAGTTGTCCTTAGTATGCCAGACCTTTGCCCTCACTGCTACGGAGACTTCCACAGCTCCCATTAAACTGCAGGAAGCCTGGGTGAAGACAGACAGACAGAATACAGTGAGACCAGAGGTCATGGAGCATGATATTTTCAGAGCTCAAAAACAAACTGCCTGTTAGTGGCTCTGGATAAGAATGTTGGCTAAATGACCGACATGTAAATGTAAACGCAAACTAGAGAGTCTAGAGACCATATGATGCTGTAAACCCAGTGTGTCAAGCAAGACAGGCTTGGACCCCTGAAATAGCCTCTATCTCTAGCATCACATATCAATGGTATTAACTGATCAACAAATCAGGCAGAAAAGGTTCCCAGCAGTACATCAGTGCTTGAGGGTCTGTAATTAAATAACCCTAGTTTATTGGTTAAATGGCCTATTTAGGTGAAACAGTGTCTTCGTGTTCTGTCTCTCCACTTGTAGATAGATGTACGTAGATGTTATCTCTTTAAACACAATTACAACAGTCATCATGGCCGCACGATTGCTGTTTCCTCTCCATTGCCCCAGCGTAAGAGAGAGGAATGTTTAAAAGACGAGTGTCTTTGTTTTCTTCCTGCAGACTGCTGCGGTCCACGGAGATTGATCCCAAAGGAAATGTAATATCAAGCCTTTGGTCTGAATAGGCAGGAAGAGAGAGGGACAACAACTGGGGGGGTAGAGTTGACACAATGAAAGCCCTATATTACTGTGTATGACAGGCAATCATATTTAGGGGGAGGGTAGAGTTGACACAATGAAAGCCCTATATCACTGTATATGACAGGCAATCATATTTAGGGGGGGGTAGAGTTGACACAATGAAAGCCCTATATCACTGTATATGACAGGCAATCATATTTAGGGGGGGGGGGGGTAGAGTTGACACAATGAAAGCCCTATATCACTGTATATGACAAGCTATCATATTTAGGGGGGGTAGAGTTGACACAATGAAAGCCCTATATTACTGTATATGACAGGCAATCATATTTAGGGGGGGGGTAGAGTTGACACAATGAAAGCCCTATATTACTGTGTATGACAGGCAATCATATTTAGGGGGGGGGGGGGGGTAGAGTTGACACAATGAAAGCCCTATATCACTGTATATGACAGGCTATCATATTTAGGGGGGGGTAGAGTTGACACAATGAAAGCCCTATATTACTGTATATGACAGGCAATCATATTTAGGGGGGGTAGAGTTGACACAATGAAAGCCCTATATTACTGTGTATGACAGGCAATCATATTTAGGGGGGGGGGGTAGAGTTGACACAATGAAAGCCCTATATCACTGTATATGACAGGCAATCATATTTAGGGGGGGGGGGGGGGGGGGGGGTAGAGTTGACACAATGAAAGCCCTATATTACTGTATATGACAGATGACAGGCAATCATATTTAGGGGGGGTAGAGTTGACAAAATAAAAGCCCTATATTACTGTATATGACAGGCAATCATATTGGGGGGGGGGGGTAGAGTTGACACAATGAAAGCCCTATATCTATATTACTGTATATGACAGGCAATCATATTTAGGGGGGGGGGGGGGGGGGGTAGAGTTGACAAAATGAAAGCCCTATATTACTGTATATGACAGGCAATCATATTTATGGGGGGGGGGGTAGAGTTGACACAATGAAAGCCCTATATTACTGTATATGACAGGAAATCATATTTGGGGGGGTAGAGTTGACACAATGAAAGCCCTATATTACTGTGTATGACAGGCAATCATATTTAGGGGGGGGGGGGGGGGGGGTAGAGTTGACAAAATGAAAGCCCTATATTACTGTATATGACAGGCAATCATATTTATGGGGGGGGGGGGGGGTAGAGTTGACACAATGAAAGCCCTATATTACTGTATATGACAGGAAATCATATTTGGGGGGGTAGAGTTGACACAATGAAAGCCCTATATCTATATTACTGTATATGACAGGCAATCATATTTGGGGGGGGGGGGGTAGAGTTGACAAAATGAAAGCAATATCCTACAGTGTATGACAGGCAATCATTTGGGGGGGGGGGGGTAGAGTTGATACAATGAAAGCAATATATTACTGTATATGACAGGCAATCATATTTGGGGGGGGGGGGGGGGGGGGTAGAGTTGACAATGAAAGCGCAATATGCTATACATTTCTATCTGAATGTTTTGATAGAAATATAATGGATATATATTATATACAATTGCTTGTCATATAGAATTTCTAAATGTATTTGTTTTGTAAGCTTGCACACTTCACTCTTAGAAAAATAATTGCTGACTAGAACCTAAAAGTGTTATTGGACTGTCCCCAAAGGGGAACCCTTTGAAGAACCCTTTTGCTTCCAGGTAGAACCCTTTTGAGTTCCAGGTAGGACCCTTTCCACAGAGGGTTCTACATGGAACCCAAAAGGGTTCTATGTGGAACTAAAAAGGTTTCTCCCTGGAACCAAAAAGGGTTCTCCTATGAGGACAACCAAAGAACCCTTTTGGATCCCTTTTTTCCAAGAGTGTACTGAACAGACCCCATCAGGTCAGACTTTGTGGTTAGTTATCATACACCTTCTTTTATGCTTCTGTAATTTCTGGACCCAGCTGGCTGAGGGTAGACTAGCACAACTAATGCAGGGTTGTAGAGAGTGACACCACACTGGAAAAAGCTAAGCGTTCCTAGACACATTTCTATGTGAGATACATTGTCTCACATACAGTAACACCCTCATGTACAGATGTAGGGTCTTAATTTGATCACGCATTTGTAGCTGAGGATTTTCTTGCAAAGCAGGAAATGCAAACCTGTAGTGTATTTAAGGTTTAAAAAGGCTTCTAAAGTATGTAATTTCCACTTTAAAATGCCCAACTTGATTTGAACAGATTTGAACAGATGGCTCTCTAAAAAGACCACGTATGTAGCTGAAGTGAAGGACTAAATTGAAACTTTAGCTGGAGAAAACTCCAACACGATTGCTGAAGTGAAGGATTAAATTGAAGCCTTAGCGGGGAGACAACTTAATTTGTAGCTCATTTATGAGCTGAATGGCCCGGCTGCTATGGTGAAAACAGTGGTTGAAGTCTTAGCTGGAAGAACCGTTGCTTTTCCATTGTTGTTTTTTCGTTGCACTTGCATTCAGTAGCATCTATGAATCATATTGTATACGGGTGGTTTCTAATGTTGTGAGATTCTCGCTAGTGTTTACAGAACAACTGGTTCCGAGAGATTAGGATCAGGAGCTGCAATTGTAACATTAAGCAACTGTAACAAAATGGATGACTGCAGTGTAGATACTATTGTGTGTACATGGATTGCTAAGGCATAATAACATGAGTGTGTATTCTTATTTTAAAAATATAGCTCTGTACCTGTATTAATGCTATGTATTGTCATTTTATGTAGCTCTGTACCTGTATTAATGCTATGTATTGTCATTTTATGTTGCTCTGTCCTTCAGCTGTAATTGTCTATTCATGTTCTGTATTATGTTCTGTTTTATGTTTTGTGTGGACCCCAGGAAGAGTAGCTGCAGCTTTGGCTGTAGCTAACATGGACCCTAATAAAATACTAACGAAAAACGTACTAACCTCTACAATTATTTTATTTTTTCATTAAATTATAGTCCACATAATTCACATTTCCTGTTGCTGCAGGATTATCCTCCTGCTGTAGAAAATTGGCTCAGATTAAGATCCTACATCTGTAGCCCTATTTTACAAGTTGAAGCTGTCTTAATGATGTGTTGTAATGTGCCTAAAGGTAATAAACCAACACGCCAGAATACATGTTGATTCCCGGGACCACGCATGACTCTAAGTCGCTTTGGATAAAAGCATCTGCTTCATGGCATATACTATTATCATTACTACTAGTCACTTTAATAACGCCCCTTTGTTTACATATCTCGCATTACTTATCTCACATGTATATGCTGTATCCTTCACTATCTATTCTTTGCTATCTATTGCATCTTAGCTGCTCTGTCACTGCTATTTTATACTTATATATTCTCATCCCATTCCTTCACTAGATTGTGTGTATTAAGTTTTGTTGTGGAATTTGTTAGATATTAGGTGTTGTTGTGGAATTGTTAGATATTACCTGTTATATATTGCTGCACTGTCGGATCTAGAAGCATTTCGCTACACTCGCAATAACATCTGCTAACCATGTGTATGTGACCAATACAATTTGATTTGTACAAAGCCAACCTTTTGACTCCTTTGCTTAAAGGAACCAGTGAAAAACTGCTTTCGAAAACATACAGAGAAAAGACTCCTTGCAGTTTGACAGTGGCGTGGTAACAGATGTCCTTGTAAGAGACAGTGGGTTAATGTGATGTTATGGATGAACTGTAACATACAGGATCCTCCCATGGACTAACGCAGAACCTGTACTCCCTTGTCAACCCATTACATCTTGTCAACCCTATACAAATGGGTTAAATGAATGGCTTCCATTCTTTCAAAATGGAGTGTTCATTTAGATCAGGGATGGGCAACTCCAGTCCTCGGGGGCCTGATTGGTGTCACACTTTTGCCCCAGCCCCATCTAACACACCTGACTCCAATAATCAACTAATCATGATCTTCAGTTTAGAATTCAATTAGTTTAAATCAGCTGTGTTTGCTAGGGATGTGGATAAAGTGTGACACTACTCCGACCGAGGACTGGAGTTGCCCATCCCTGAATAAGATGCATTGCTCAGAGAAATGGTAGGTTAGAGAGGAGTGTTTCTTAATCCTGGTCCTGTGGAACCGAAGGAGTGCACATTTTAGTGTTTGCCTTAGCACTAACACACCTGATTAAAATCAAAGCTTGATGATGAGTTGACCATTTGAATCAGGTGTGTAGTGCTAAAGCAGGACCAGGATTACCAAACACTGGGTTACAGCCGGATGTAACTGTGTTTCTCCTGTTAGAAAATCCTCCTATAACAAAATACTCATTTACTTTTGATCGTTTTACAGTAAAAAGGCAAATGTACATTTTCATTTTACAGTAATTTGATCCTTATAATTAAGGTTTAGTCAAGTCAACTTTTTAACTGAGCTCCAACTCCTCAGGTTGAAGAACCCTAAATGCTTGTGTGATTTATGTCTTGATTCATATGTCCATTACAAGAAAATGGTGTTGAAGACAAAGCTCACCTTTGTAGGACAAGAGATTCAGTCGTCGGTTCCCTGTGAAGGAGAAACGCCTTATCATCATTTGATTAGAGAACAGGTGTATGCCACAGACAGGTATAGCTTATATCAATACCCTATAGATCCCAAATAACACCCTTTCTCCTCTGTGACTTGCCACACTACACACACTCCCTGTGGTGAATCTAGCCAACGCTACAGAGAACTGTCCTGCTGCCCCTCAGAAAGCCCTTGTGGTGAGGCAGAGAGGAGCTGAGTGCAGGGGCTTCCTAACAGATGCTGGGTCTTAAAGGGGAAGTACACTCAGAGAGGGAAAGTGGGAGCAGTGCCTGTAAGCAGTGAGTTGCTGTCAGAGTCAGGTGCCACAACAGAGCTAAAGGGACTATTCACATTTGGGAAATGGGTGGACTGCGGATGTGTATATGAAATGATGCCTTATTGGCCATCTTAAATGAAGAAATGATTGGCCATTATGAATGAAGATCATGTGTTGAACTACATGTCTACAACTATCCTCTTCGATATGTTCCTTTTCCACCGGGCCACCAACGCACACATGCCTTACTTCTCTATACACAACCCCAGATGCTCCTGTATGCAACACAAGATTCCTATGAATGTATGTCCTTTGCAAACATTTACACCTAACGGTATATACAGTATATTAATCCATAGAGCTGGTCAAATATGCGTCATCTTTAAACATGTCTGTAGTTGGACGGCCGGGCTTCCAGTCGGCCAGTTATGCTGTATAAACACAGACTCCCTCCGCAATAGTTTGGACTTGGCAATGAGACGGATTGGTCCGTAGCACTGGGGGCCCGTAGCTTCCAATGTGATAACGCTTTTAAACACAACTCTTCTCCAAAGCCTGCTAGCTAACGAGACATTGTGCAGGAACGACACACACACACACACAATACAAACATACACACACACACATATAATACAATATGGAGGGTTATCAGTCAGTTGAGAGAGGAAGATGACAGAGAACACTCAGACATAAACCAAAAGGCTCCTCACTTTTAGGATTTCTGTCTTCTAGGAAATACAAGAGCAAAAAAACTAAAATAGTAGAAATGATTCTCCTTTTATCTAGTTCTCTAGAAACTTCTATAAATGATATGATTCTCCAAAGCTATTTATAGAGAACAGCAAAAAGACAATTGAAATGATTCTCATTTTATCTAGTTCTCTAGAAACTTCTATAAATAATATGGTTCTCCAAAGCTATTTGGAGAATCTCAGCCACAACTCTCCCCATATCTCCCACGAATCATTGTGTTCTCAGTCAACTGACTTAGTAAAGGGTAATAAACATAGCTGTAATAATAAATGTGTTGACTTTTACATGTAATATAACCACCTCTTTCTCACTGTATCGGTTTGCTACAGTAGCCTTTACTCTCTTTGTGGTGTGACCCCTATTGAATTCCACTAACTACCTCTCACAGGCTGTAAATCCTTAGAGACAGGCTGGTGCTAAATCCCTGGGCAGCTCCTTTTGTGATAAACACACACACACATTAACCTTTGAGGCCAAAAACACTAACGTTAGCAGTGGCACTGCGACAGACAAACATAAAATCCTCATATCGCTCTAAGACCAATTACACGCGTCGCAGGTGTTACTTTTGCCAGGTCGCCAGGCCAGCTCCAACCTACCCCAGCCATGCCCATAAGCTGAGGTAACGTTGAGAGGATGTTGTGTGGACGTTTGTATGTATGTAGCAAAAGGGGTCTCTGTTGTATGACTGACATGAAATATGAAGGTCATGCCACACTAGGTATTTAAAGCACATTGGCACACGGCGCGTGCAGGTGCACACAGAACGAGTGTGTCAACAGCATCACAGTTGGGATGGTTTGAGAAATCCAGATGTAGGAAATAAGTGCTTGGGCTCACTGTCCTGGGAGACAGTTGTTTTGTTTCCCCTCTGATGGAGATGAGTAACAGAGGTGTGGAAGAGGGGGAATAGAGGAAGGAGAGGAGGAAGGTGATGGATGGAATAGAGAGATAAGAAAGCAGGTGAGTGGTAAAAGGAGGGATTGGGGAGGAGGGCTATGGATGGAATGGATTGATGGAAGGAGGGGGAGAATTCCGACATGAGAAGAGGGAGTGATGGCAGCAATAGCGAGGAATAGACAGATAAAATGGGAGGATTGAGAGGAGAGTGGAATGATGTAGGAGGATATAGTATATATAGAGGGATGAGAGGAGAAGAGTGATGGCGGTGGAAACCATACGTTATACCCAGTAGCTTCCTGTGCATCTGACTGTAGAGTTCTCCAGACCTGTATCGTCCCTGTCTGGGTTTCATCACCATATCCGTGACCAATCATACACAGTCTCATTGGAGCCTGGCAACCAACTACAACAGAGGATAAAGCACTATCCTTCAGCTATATTAAAACCCACACATGATGAAATAGGAATTAGATGAGGATAGTTAGTGTTACTGTACTTGGGCCTTTGCAAATCCTGACAAACAACTACTAAACACACCTATAAAATGTGATAATGCCTTGGTCTTTCTGTTATACTAGCTCTGTCCCTCCCACACACTCTCTCTAAAGACCAGTTTGGTAAAGAGGTAGACATTTCACAAGCATTGGCATAGCAACAAAACAGTAGCTACTTGGCTAATGCATTTCCTGCTGGGTAGAATATATAGGCCACTGCAATAAAACAGCAATATCATTACATTCTTACGGGACATAAACATCTGCTTATGAGGCTTTTCCTAGAGGAAAGGGCTTGTCATGACACAGGAGATCATTTTAGCCCCTCGGGTTCACAGGAAATATGGTAGCCTAACTTTCTCAACTCCAGTCCTCCAGAACCCCCAGCAGCACACATTTTTGTTGTAGCCCCCCCCACTGGAGGGTATCCTCACCTAGATTTTCCTACACTTTATGTATGTGCTTTCCCCTTTTAAAGCTAGAATACATTTGACGAATAAAATCAAGATATATAGCCACTGATTCTTAAAAAATATAACTTTAAATGCCCCATTAGCTTAGTTCTACTGTCGTAACCCCATTAGAACCCAAAACATAAACATGTTTTACTCCCCTTCTTCTCTTCAGATCCTCTCAAGCTCTGTAAGGTTGGATGGGGAGCGTCACATTATCAGGTCTCTCCAAAGATGTTCGATCGGGTTCAAGTCTGGGCTCTGGCTGGGCCACTCAAGGACATTCAGAGACTTGTCCCGAAGCCATTCCTGGGTTGTCTTGGCTGTGTGCTTAGGGTCGTTGTCCTGTTGGAGGGTGAACCGTCGCCCCAGTCGGTGGTCCTGAGCGTTCTGGAGCAGGTTTTCATCAAAGATCTTGCTGTACTTTCCTCTGATCATCTTTCCTTCGATGCTGACTAGTCTCCCAGTCCCTGCCACCGACTCCCAGTCCCTGCCAGTCCCTGCCATCCCCACAGCATGATGCTGCAACCACCATGCTTCACCGTAGGGATGGTGTTGGCCAGGTGATGAGCGATGCCTGGTTTCCTCCAGACATGGCAATTGGCATTCAGGCCAGAGAATCTTGTTTCTGTCCTTTAGGTGCCGTTTGGCAAACTCCAAGCGGGCTGTCATGTGCCTTTTAGTGGCTTCCATCTGGCCACTACCATAAAGGCCTGATTGGTGGAGTGCTGCAGAGATGGTTGTCCCTCTGGAAGGTTCTTCAATCTCCACAGAAGAACTCTGGAGCTCTGTCAGAGTGACCATTGGGTTCTTGGTCACCTACCTGACCAAGGCCCTTCTCCCCTGATTGCTCAGTTTGGCCGGGTGGCCAGCTATAGGAAGTGTCTTGATGGTTCCCAAACTTCTTTCATTTAAGAATGATGGAGGTCACTGTGTTCAAATCAAATTGTATTTATCACATGCGCCAAATACAACAGGTGTAGGTAGACCTTACAGTGAAATGCTTACTTACCGACAATGCAGTAAAAAAAAAAAGAAGAAAAGTAACAAGTAATTAAAGAGCAGCAGTAAAATAACAATAGCAAGACAATACACAGGAGGAGGGGGGGGGGGGGGGCAATGCAACTATTCTGGGTAGCCATTTGATTAGATGTTCAGGAGTCTTATGGCTTGGGGGTAGAACTGTTTAGAAGCCTCTTGGACCTAGACTTGGCGCTCTTGTACCGCTTGCCGTCTGGTAGCAGAGAGAACGGTCTATGACTAGAGCGGCTGGAGTATTTGACAATTTCTAGGGCCATCCTCTGACACCACCTGGTATAGAGGTCCTGGATGGCAGGAAGCTTGGCCCAAGTGATTTACTTGGCCGTACGCACTACCCTCTGTAGTGCCTTGCGGTCGGAGGCCGAGCAGTTGCCATACCAGGCAGTGATGTAACCAGTCAGGATGCTCTCGATGGTGCAGGTGTAGAACCTTTTGGGATCTGAGGACCAATGCCAAATCTTTTCAGTCTTCTGAGGGGGGAATAGGTTTTATCGTGCTCTCTTCCGACTGTCTTGGTGTGCTTGGACCATGTTAGTTTGTTGGTGATGTGGACAACAAGGAACTTGAAGCTCTCAACCTGCTCCACTACAGCCCCGTCGATGAGAATGGGGGTGTGCTCGGTCCTCCATTTCCTGAAGTCCACAATCATCTCCTTTGTCTTGATCATGTTGAGGGAGAAGTTATTGTCCTGGCACCACACAGCCAGGTCTCTGACC
The DNA here is from genome assembly GCF_029448725.1 of Salvelinus fontinalis. Classification (NCBI taxonomy): domain Eukaryota; kingdom Metazoa; phylum Chordata; class Actinopteri; order Salmoniformes; family Salmonidae; genus Salvelinus; species Salvelinus fontinalis. The sequence continues at coordinate 219,590 of NW_026600440.1, read as the reverse complement.
TCCTCCCTATAGGCTGTCTCGTCGTTGTCGGGGATCAGGCCTACCACTGTTATGTCATCGGCAAACTTACTGATGGCATTGGAGTCGTGTCTGGCCGTGCAGTCATGAGTGAACAGGGAGTACAGGAGGGGACTGAGCATGCACCCCTGAGAGGCCCCCGTGTTGAAGATCAGCGTGGCGGATGTGTTGTTACCTACCCTTACCACCTGGGGGGGGGCCCATCAGGAAGTCCAGTTTCCAGTTGCAGAGGGAGGTGTTTAGTTCCAGGGTCCTTAGCTTATTTATGAGCTTTGAGGGCACTATGGTGTTGAACACTGAGCTGTAGTCAACGAATAGCACTCTCACATAGGTGTTCCTTTTGTCAAGGTGGCAAAGGGCAGTGTGGAGTGCAATAGAGATTGCATCATCTGTGGATCTGTTGGGGCGGTATGCAAATTGAAGTGGGTCTACGGTTTCTGGGATAATGGTGTTGATGTGAGCCATGACCAGCCTTTCAAAGCACGTCATGGCTACAGACGTGAGTGCCTCAGGTCGATAGTAATTTAAGCAGATTACCTTAGTGTTCTTAGGCACAGGGACTATGGTGGTCTGCTTGAAACATGTTGGTATTACAGACTCAAAACAGTCCTGTAGCTTAGCATCTCTTGGGTACCTTCAATACTGCATACATTCTTTGGTACCCTTCCCCAGATCTGTGGCTCGACACAATCCTGTCGTCTCGGCGCTCTACAGACAATTCCTTCAACCTCATGGCTTGATTTTAGTTCTAACATGCACTGTCAACTGTGGGACCTTATATAGACAGGTGTGTGCCTTTCTAAATCATGTCCAATCAATTGATTTTACCACAGGTGGACTCCAATCAAGTTGTAGAAACATCAAGGATGATCAATGGAAACAGGATGCACCTGAGGTCAATTACAAGTCTCATAGCAAAGGGTCTGAATAGTTATGTAAATACGGTATCAGTTTTTATTTTAATACATTTGCACAAAAAAACAAAAAAAAATGTTTTCGCTTTGTCATTATGGGGTATTGTGTGTAGATTGAGGAACATTTTTTATTTAATACATTTTTGAATAAGGGCTGTAACGTAACAAAATGTGGAAACGGCCAAGGGGTCTGAATACTTTCCAGATGCACTGTATCTGAGTCATATCTGTATAATGTTAGATTAGCCTAGAAGCTATTTTGGCTCGGCCACCCTGTAGCGTGGCTGAATGCATTAGATCAAGCTCACAGATCCAAGCTTACAACAACAAATTAGGGCATCTCCTGATGATGCAGTTGACTGTAGTATGCTTATCATACTCTAATCACAGCAGTGTTCTGGTCCCTACATTGTGTAACAAATCACACCCTATTCCCTATATAGTGCACTACTTTTGACCACAGCCCTAGTCAAAAGAAGGCCACTATAGAGAATAGAGTGCCATTTGAGAGACAATATGTGACTCAATGACGGTCTGCACAAAGCCTTCTCAGGCAGAGCTGATGCAACCTAGAGACTTGGGTTGAAAACGTCTTAAATGGTTCCAACAAACAGCAGAACAAAGCCCATGGCTCTGTCCCAATACTTCAGAGATGGACCCTTCCTTCCATGTTTCCTTAAGGTCAGTGATGGAGTAGGGGAAAGCAAAGTTATCACATTACTTCCACCAATCCAACTAACTCAGATTCGTGATTACTTCAGAAAAGGACAGACAGATGCATTTCTAAAGCATTTCAACAGGGCCCAATATACACTGCTCAAAAAAATAAAGGGAACACTTAAACAACACAATGTAACTCCAAGTCAATCACACTTCTGTGAAATCAAACTGTCCACTTAGGAAGCAACACTGATTGACAATAAATTTCACATGCTGTTGTGCAAATGGAATAGACAAAAGGTAGAAATTATAGGCAATTAGCAAGACACCCCCAATAAAGGAGTGATTCTGCAGGTGGTGACCACAGACCACTTCTCAGTTCCTATGCTTCCTGGCTGATGTTTTGGTCACTTTTGAATGCTGGCGGTGCTCTCTCTAGTGGTAGCATGAGACGGAATCTACAACCCACACAACTGGCTCAGGTAGTGCAGCTCATCCAGGATGGCACATCAATGCGAGCTATGGTAAGAAGGTTTGCTGTGTCCAAATCCAGACCTCCATGGGTTGATACATTTGATTTACATTGATCATTTTTGTGTGATTTTGTTATCAGAACATTCAACTATGTAAAGAAAAAAGTATTTAATAAGAATATTTCATTCATTCAGATCTAGGATGTGTTATTTTAGTGTTCCCTTTATTTTTTTGAGCAGTGTATTTACAGAAGGTTGAGTTTACATCATTTGGGGTGATTTAGGGGGAAAGTGAGGATTACACTCCACAACTCACCAGAAATGATGGGGACATCGAGATCTCCATCTCTACGTAGCTCCATTACCTTATTGTGTATTCATAATTGTCATCAAACCAAATCGCAGTGAACACCAAGGTGTAGATGTAAGTGTATTTAGTGATAAATCACAGACCACACGACGGATCCCATTGGTCGACTGTTAGATGCTTCATTGCCTCCAGGTTGACGTGTTCCAACAACTACACTACCACACCACGTAGAATGAATATATTTTGTGTGGGTTCTACTTGAGAAACCTGAGTACAATGGCTGGCAGTTCTAGAACCTTCTAGAACACTGCAGGTCTACTATAGATCAGACAGACCACAATCGATACAAGACAGTTCAAAAACCCTCAGTTGTGAGAAAACCCAATGAAAGGCTGGGATTCAATCCGATCGCGCTTTGTTGACAATGCGCCATTTAAAGGACAACTTTGGATTGAGCCGTTATATGCAGTGTCCACCGTTAAAACAGACTCCACAAAAACGGGAACATTGCCTTTAAGGTGCATTGTGGACAAAGCGCGATCGGAGTTGAGTCCATCCACATTTCTCTCACTCTTTCTCCCTCTGATTAACGGTCTGGTCGTTGGAGGCAGAAGACTTTGGCCTGGTGGTCTCCAGAGGCAGTGACCGCCATAGAGGCTTCTCTGTGAGGGAGGAGGAGAGAGAGTCAGAGATGAGAACAGGAGTCTTTCTTTCTCAAGTACGTAGAATACAACTTCCCCATAACCACTGATACAGGGTCAGACGTTTTGTTCATGAGCCTAATTGAAAAGGTTAGGAACTGTGATTAGCGGAGACTTAGGTGTGTGTGTACCTGTTGAGTGTGAAGTCGAGGATCTCCGCCTGGTGGCCGCGGTACTCTGACACCATGGTTCCCGAGCGGGCATCCCACAGCCTCACCGCCCCGTCCAGACAACAAGTGGACACCACAGAGGATGACTCCTCCCACTGCAGTTTAACAATGCCAGCCTGACACACACAGTCGGTTATAGAGCATATAACAAGGTATATGAAAACAGCAGAGCAACACGTCTCTACAATCCACGATCAGAGGTTTATTGGGGGTTTGGTTGGGAGTTGTGAGCCTGTTGGATGGCTGGTTTCTTACCTGGTGCTGACACTTGTGCCTGAGGACCTGTGAGGAGAGGTCATAGATAGCCAGGGTCCCATACAGATACGCCACCGCTATCAGGGGCAACCTGGACAACAGAGAACACGGCATCGTTCAAACCATGGCAACTGTTACACACCTTATGCCATGTAGTTAATTTAAGGTTAACTTGTGATTCTGGTCTTATGTTAAAAACATGAAGTCTTACACATTGCAGAACCCCACTGACTCCACCGAGTTGGTCTCCTCAGCATCCTCCTGAGAGGCTTTGCCCCCGTCCACAGAGAACACGCCCAACACCTACACACACCATTAGATACATTCCAGTTATACAGCATATACCAACTGACAAGTAGCAGGACAGCACATCTCTAAAACCCATTACATGTTGGTCCATTGAACACCTGACAGAACCTTTTCTTGTGAATAATGCATGTCAATCTCCCCATGTCATCACGTCATCTGTCCCACCACGTAAACACAGAAGTACTGTTTTCATTCCCACTATCCTCTGTACGTGTCCTCTACCGTAGCTCCAGTAGTTACGTATCCTCTATCCTACGTGTCCTCTATCCTACAGTAGTTACGTGTCCTCTATCCTACGTGTCCTCTATCCTACAGTAGTTACGTGTCCTCTATCCTACGTGTCCTCTATCCTACAGTAGTTACGTGTCCTCTATCCTACAGTAGTTACGTGTCCTCTATCCTACAGTAGTTACGTGTCCTCTATCCT